>NW_026623425.1:1038193-1195326 GCF_030028575.1 Malurus melanocephalus
TGAGCCTATTTATCCCCCTACATTGTCACAAGCTTCCACCAACAATCCACTGGTGTAACCCAGAGCAAGGATTTCCCACCCCTGTGGAGTGAATCCAGGACCATTCCCTGGGAATTTACCTTCTCCTGAATGTTGGCTCCCAGTCGCCTCAGGGTCTCCTGGAAGTTTTTGTTGCGGGGTTCAAGGGTGGCACATTTCTGAGCATCTTTGAACGCTTGGTCCAACTTGCCCAGTTTTTCCAGGGCTTGGCTGCGCCGGTACAAGGCTTTAATATCCGAAGCATTGATGTCAATAGCTGGGGAAAAGATCCAAAACACCAGGCATCAGAGCTTGCTGCTTGGAACTGGCCTGTGCAAACTGTGATTTGCTTTGTTATTAGCATCAATCAGTGCCTGATTAGCACTGATTGTACCAGCACAGCAAATTGCTACAACGTCATTTGAACCTCCAGGAATTCTCTTGTGGCCTCAGCACTTGGGTGTTAGAGGACATCAAGGAATAAGGCCACAATGTCCCAAAAGAAGATGTCAGAGTGATGCCTAAATCCGGCTTACCTAAAACAGAGGCTGGACAAAATTCAGAGAATAAAAAGCAGTTCTATTTATTGAACGGCCTTCAGGCACATTCAGAGCAGTCCCAGCCCACCCAGGGGCTGCGCCCACAATGGACGATGGCTTATGGGTTTTTCACACTTTATAGATTTTGTCCATTTACACATGGGAGGGGGGGTGAATCCTCCAATTACAGCTTCAGGTAATGAATTCATTGACTCCAAGTTTGCTCCCCCCAATTCACTGTTGTTTGCATCTCTTGGGGCCTGGCACAGTGAGGTGTCCTTGAGTTTGGGGCCTGGAGAGGAATTGTTTTGTCTAAATTCAGAGAATAGTAGTTTAGCACTTGAGTCTGGAGTTATCCACTAAAGAATAACAGGATTACAGATACATGAAAAATATAAAAGCTAAAATCCTCTAAAGCATCAAGGGCAGGCTGAGCAAGTGTACCCAGCTTCCCTCAAAAAAGCCTCTTCCTTACCTCTAGATGCATCTGAGGCTGCCTTGGCATATTCCTCCTGTTAAACCAGGAAGGAGAGGTTTGTTAGCCATGGAATAGCAGGGCATGTCCCCATTTCTGATGGCCATTGGGATCTCTCTGTTCCCATTTCCCAACAGGACACCCCAGTGAAGCTCCAGCACAAGCCCAGAACATATAATTTCAGACCAGCTGGAAACACCCTATTCAATAAATGGACAAACCACCCAGTCCACAGCCAGTGAGTGCCCTTGGCTGCCTTCCTGCTCCTCTCCCCTTGAGCACTGCCCAGGTGAGGGGAGCTTTTCTCACCTTTTTGAGGAAACAGGCTGCCCTATTCCTGTACAGCACCGCCTGTAGTGTCTTATCCTTGTTCAGCTTTATGGCTTGAGAGTAGCTTTGAAGGGCTTTCTCGTAGTCACTGGCCTGAAAATATTTATTGCCCTCCTCTTTCAGCTGGATGGGATCCTCCATCTGGAGATCTTTGAAGGAAAAACATCAATTTGTGTTCCATTTTCAACTACCTGGGTTGCCTGCCTACTCCCCCAAGCTGAGTTCCACCATGAGACTGACAAATAATTAACACAAATTAATAAAAGAAGCTTACCAGGCTGAAGAGTTTTGAAAATGAAGACCTAAACTACTCTTCGAGGCTGTGGCTTCTCAGAAGCTTTTCCTCACCAGTGTAGATCCTTAGGAGTCAATTAATACAGGAAAGAAAAACAACAACAAGAAAAGGAATTAAAGAAATCTGCCAGCACTACAGAGAGTCGGTGCAGCTCAAGAAAGAGCTCACTTCCCACTCCAAGTTTGGGCAGGACCTGGCAGCTCCTGCTGCCTGTCAGTGTCACCTGTCACCACTGCCCGTCCCCTCCTCGTCCCCTCGTGCTTTATACGCCTGGGAGGGCTGGGAGCCAGGAACAGCTCAGGGGGGGGGCACCTGGCTGGAGCAGGCTGTGCCCCTGTGCAGCAAGAGGGAATCCTCTCCCACCTGCCAGGGCAAATCCCAGCTTCCCTCTGCCTGCAGAGCTGCACAGCGTGTGGGGAGCAGCAAGGGGGAGTTCATGCCAAAAAAGCCCATGGCTGGGATGGCTGACCCCTGTCACAGTGCTCAGACCCTTTTCCCATTCTATTTAAGGAAGCACGAGACAGCTGAGCCTTGGGGACAAGTGGCCCCAGGCCAGCAGCTGCAGCAGTGCCCAGCACCTTCCAGAATTCCCTGGGATGGAAAACTGACTGACACTCAGTGCTGCTGCCTCCTCCTTGCAGGGCCTTTGGGAGCCCTCCCACTGGAAATCCCAGCCATGCCTGGCACTGCCACCCACCCAACATGTGGTCATTCAGCAACACACGGACATGGACTAACACAGAGATGTGTACTGGAACATACTGGAACTGCTGTGATGGGTGGCTCAGTTTGAGTGACACCAGTGGACAGAGCAGTGCTGAACTCCAAGAGAACTGAGCCTTTCAATCCGCTCTGTTCCGCAGGAATCACAATCAGGAATTCTGCTTTGTGATTTATCTCCCTCAAACACAGGCCTTGCCTTCCCCAGTGTACCTGCAGCATCCCTGCTATGAGGCATAACAGGGAACTGGCAGAAGAATTTGGAAATACTGAGGAAAGCACAGACTGACCAAGACACTGACAGGAGGAAAAATATCATTGTCTTTAATGTCAAGGACAGCAGCTGTGGAAGGGGCAAGAGGTCTGCCTTGGACAGACTCGGTGCAGTGGTTTTTCTGGGATTCACGTGGATTGACACACCAGAAACCCCTTCCCACATGGCTTTAGGTACTGAGGAAGGCTCAACTGCCTTCATTTCAGTGCTCGTTGGATATAACACAGCCAGAACAAAGCCACATGGTCACAAGCGGCGGCACCGCAGGTGAACTGAGTTACAAATTCAAAGCGTGTTCGGTGCTGCTGATGCTAAGAGGGCAGGGCAGGCTCAGCAGCGAGTGCCGGGAGCCCTCTTCAGGCCTCGGCTGGGAAAGAAAAACAGAATAACAATAAATAACCCCCAAAAACAGCTTTTCCAGGAGAAATTCAAGCTCCCAAGGCAGTCACGTAGGGGCACATGGCTCCCCACACCTGTAGGGCAGCAAAGCCGCTCAGCCCTCCGTGCAYCTTCACTTTCCACCCTGCAGCATTGGCTGATGCGTCTGAACAAAGCCAGTACCGGGATTGTCACAGGATCCCGGCACKGTTTGGGTGGGAAGGGATCTTAGAGCTCCGCTGATCGCAGCGAGAGGCCGGGACAGGGAAAGGGGAGCGGGCTGGGACCGATGGGACGGGAAAGAGGAGCGGTCCCGGCCCTTTCCGCCGGTGGCAGGAAGCAGGAAGGGAGCGGGCAGGGGCCGCGGTGCCCCGGCCGCGGGGCTCCGGGTGTGGAGGGCGGTGGGTAACTCATTGTGGGGCTCTGCTGCAGGTGGCTCGGGAGGAGGGGTCCCTCTGCCCAGGGATAGGGTCCCCCTACCCGGGGATGGCGTTCCCCTGCCCAAGGATGGGGTCCCCCCAGCCCCCCGTGTTCCCCCACCCCAAGCAGCAGCCGCAGCGATGCCCCCGTGGCACGCCCCCCCTCCCCCCCCAGTAGGATTTTGGGCTCTTTGGCCCCAAAAGGGGATTAAACACCACCGTAATCACCCATCCCAAACACAGCTTGGGTGGCTTCTCCCAGCTCCTCCAGGGGCAGGCACTGTCCGTGGCTCAGTGCTGCGTTAAGGGATGGAGTTGATGATCTTAGATGTCTTTTCCAACCTTAATGATCCTATGAAATCCCTTCTCCCATCTTCTCTGCAGGTCTCTGCCCTTCTCCCTCCCCTGTGGCTGTGGACATGGTGGTCCTGCGGGCTGGGCTCTGCCCTGGTCTCACTGAAGAGATGATTCAGCTTCTGAGGGCCAATGGCATCAGGACGGGTAACGGGATGGCATTGGGGAACATCATCCCCTGTGTGTTTGGTGTACCRGTATCATCCCACATCCTGGGAGGATGATGATGTTGGAGTATCCTTCCATATCCTCCTTGCTGGATGTCCTCTCGGTCCCCCTGGGTGGATACAATGGGTCAGGACTTCTCCATAGGAGCAGGAGAGTTTAAGGACATGGTAGAGATCCCTGCAGAGGCTTATCGAGGATTGATCAATTATGGCTTTTTATGGTATTTCAGAAGGGTTTGTACAGTTTACCCTCTGAAAAATACCCAAGTCCTGTAAAGCTGCACCCTGGGCACCTCCTGCCCTTAGAGGGGAAGGAAAAGGTGGTGCTGGGCAGCTCTTGAGCAAAACAGAATTTATACCAGCTTCTCTCCCTGCTCTGTTTTTCAAGAAACAATTTGTTTTGTGATGGATGATGGGACCTTCTCAGAGGAGAAACTCTTCCACTCACAGTGTTGACAGCGGGCACTGATACTTTGCTTGTTGGTGGATGTTTTATCCAAGCTGTCTTCTGGTGTTTGTATTTGACCAGGCTTGGGTTCCAACCTCTTGTCCCTCATGTTATTTGCAGTGGTGGACTTTGTGTCTTCGGACCTGGAGGATGTTGCCAGGAAGTGCTCCCTGTCTTACAAGGTAAAAGGGATTGCTCCTAAGTCCTGGTCCATTAACCAGGAAGCTCAGAGCTGTTTGGCTCAAGGATGGCCTTGGCTGGGGGATATTCTGCAGCAGATGTTGGCCCTGGCCTTGCTCAGTCACATTTCCAGATGTGTCTTTGCCCCACAGGCGCTGGTTGCAGTCAGACGTGTTCTCTTGGCACAATTCTCTGCCTTCCCTGCCAATGGAGCAGATCTCTATGAGGAGCTCAAGAGCTCCACAGCCATCCTGCCCACTGGCAGCCCGAGGTGGGTACGTGGGTACCTCACCCCCCAGCTCTGCCCAGGGYTGGGCTCGCTGCACAAGGCTGTGGTTACCAACACAAGCTTTGAATTTCAGTCTCCAAACCATCCCCACACACTCCAGGGACAAACATCTGGGTATTGCAGCCTCCTGGTGCCATTCTGGCTGAAAGGGTGCTGATAATCCCACCTTGTCCTTGATAATCCCATCCTGTAGCCTGGACCAGCTGCTGGACTCGGGGCTGTACACGGGGGAGGTGACGGAGCTCATGGGGGCACCGGGCAGTGGCAAGACACAGGTGAGTGGGACAGAGGACAAGGGAGAGGACAGGTAAAGCGTAGATGGTGTCACAGGGACATGTGACACCCTGTCCCTGTTCCCCCAGGTGTGYCTGGGYATTGCAGCCAGYGTGTCTCTGGGCCTCAAGCAGCACGTCCTGTTTCTTGACTCCACGGGGGGTTTCACCGCCTCCCGTCTCTATCAGATGCTCAGAACCCAGACAGAGGATGAGGAAGAGCAGGCAAGTTCCCCTGGAGCTGCTCCCTCTGCTCTCTAAAACTCTCTTTGCTCTTGCCTGCTGAAAATCCCTGAGATGCTTTGTCCTTCCAACTCTGCCATGGGCTTTTTTGGGTCCAAGCCCTTCGTTCCATGGCCTGGTGGGTGCCATGCTCAGGATAGACACTGCTCTTGGTTGTTTTCCTTGGGAGAAGGGAGGGACTTCCTGGRGACCTCACTGAGCTCAATCCGTGTTCCTCCTTCCATGAGTGAAATAGGAAGAGTGGTTCTCATAGGRTGGAGGCAAATGTGGAAGAATAAGGGTCTCTGGCTCTGTGTCATGGTGGGAATGCAAAGAGCAGCTGGGGCAGGAGGAATGGGACAAATCCTGGGCAGAGTGAGGCTGTCACTGATGCCACTTTGTGCCACAGCTGGAGGCTCTGCAGCGGATCCAGGTGGTCCGTGTGTTCAACATCTATGAGCTGCTGAGTGCCCTGCAGGAGCTGCGGGATCGCCTCTCCCAGCAGGTAAGAGCGAGGTTCAGGGCCCCTCTGCCTTCCCCAGAGCTGCAGGGTTTTGTGTGCCTGACAGGTGCCTCCAGATTGCCTCATCCTGGGGGTGTTGAGGCCTCTGTGCAGCTCACAGCCTCCAAAAGTGCTGGATTTGTTACTCCATATCGCATGTGGTCCCTCCTTGCAGGTCGTGAGCTCTGTGGGACCTCTGAAAATGGTGGTGCTGGACTCGGTGTCRGCTGTGATTTACCCTCTGCTGGGAGGCAGGCAGTCAGAGGGTGAGTGCACCGTGTGTTCCAGGAGGCTGCTTCTCCTGAAGAGCTTCTCCCACCCTGGTGTGCTGTGCTTGGAGTCTGGGGCAGGGCAGATGTGGCTGTGACTGCTCCCAGCTCTTCCTTTGGGACTGGACCAAAGGGGAGTGTGTTTGCAGTGTTAGCTGCAAACCCATCCAGGGGAGGCACTGAACTCTTTATCCATAAATTAAAACCCCTCTCACTGTGTCACAGATACATCATGGCTGCTGGCACAGTTTGCAGAGCTCCTGAGGCTCTCTCTGTCACAAAGGACCATAAATCAGGAGTAAGGATACCAAGGAGGCCCCTCAAACACCTCCCAGAGGGTCCTGCACAGCTGGTGGCAGCCAGTGTTATCACAGGAGGTTCCCTCACAGCCGTGGGCTGTAGGAGATGAAGCTGTGATTTGGAGGAATGGGCCCTATACCTGCTAAATCAACCTGRCCAGCTTTGGGGCTCCTGATGCATTTGCAGCGTTTCTTGACCTTGGGGCTTTTACAACAGGAAAGGATGGGGAATGATCCAGTAAAGATGTCCATGAACATGAGCATTGGCACTAAACCCAGTGCACATACAAATGCAGATGTCAGCTGCTTCCAAGATTCACTTTGGCAGCTGATCCCCTGACAGCCAAATGCTTTGTCCCGCTCCAGGTTTGGCCCTCATGATGCAGCTCTCCAAGGAGCTGAAGACCCTGGCCAGGGAGTTCAGCCTTGCTGTTGTGGTGAGTGTTGCTGCACTTTGTCCCTCTTGTGCTGGTGTGTGCTGTGTCAAGGAGCCATGTGGAGGCTCTGGAGCCCCTGGGAGAGGGGAGCCCACTCCCAGCTAAGCAAGAGCCAGAGGCCTGAACCCCACTGACGCCTGAATCCAGGCTTACCTAAAACAGAGGCTGGACAAAATCAAGACAATAAAAAGCAGCTCTGTTTATTGCAGGGCCTTCAGGGCCATTCAGGGCAGTCCCAACCCACCCAGGGGCTGCACCCACAATGGACTATGGTTCATGGGTTTTTCACCCTTTATCAGTTTTGTCCATTTTGAGGCTGAATCCTCCAGTTTYAGCTGCAGCCAAAGAAGTTATTGACTACAAGTTGGCTCCCCCCAATTCTCTGTTGTTTTCATCTCTTGGGACCTGGCACAGTGAGGTGTCCTTGAGTTTGGGGCCTGCAGAGAAATTGTTTTGTCTAAAGTGGGAGAGCAGGAGCTCAGCACTGTCTGTGGAGTCTGGAGTTATCAACTAAAGAATTACAGGATTGCAGATAATGTGGAAAATAGAGCAACTAAAATCCTAAGGCATCACCACAGTGCCCTGCTCCCTGACTTCTCTGCAGATGTCCTGTTCCAAGCATGGAGCAAGACTTGGGCTCATGTGCTGTGTGCTGCCTCCTGTTCTTGCTGTCCTCAGCCAACACAGCATTCACTGGACTGAGCAAGGCAGAGTTAAGCACAGGGAGACTGMAAGGCTAGCTGTGTTTATTTTTGATATAACACCGTTCATTTAAGGGGCTGGCCAGCTTCCTGGGTCACCTCTGAGTCACCTTGCAGGAGCTGCAGGGCATTGCATCATCCCAAGGGAGCTGGAAGGGGTCCTCTCTCACCTTTCCCAGCCCTTGGACAAGCAATTGCATTTGTCAGTGCACCCAGACAGGTTGGTGGGACCACARTTGATGTGTCTGAACAGAGATGGCCACAACAGAAGCTGATGGTCTGCTGAGCATGGCACTGGAAAGAATTGAGACAGTCCTGCCCTTCATTCTGATAGMGTGACAAGGACAGCGTGTCTGGAGGGACACTTGGAAGCTCCAAGTTAAATTTTGTGGTGCCTTCAGCACCAACAGTGATGCAGCTTGCACRTAGGAATGAGCTCCCTGAGTACCTGACTGGGACAAGGGGATGGCAGAGGAGCTGAGGGAGGGCTCAGGATGGAGAAGGAAAAACCTTCCTGGAAGCATCAGCCTGGCCAGGATTTCTTGGTGACCCCCAGTGTTTCATTCCACCGAGTGTCACTGCATTTCCAGGCACTGCTAGGTCTGTTTGTGCTGCAGGTGACCAACCAGGTGACCAGGGATGGCAGCACTGGCCCACTGAAGCCAGCCCTTGGCCGCTCCTGGAGTTTCGTGCCCAGCACCCGGGTGCTGCTGGAGAGCAGAGAAGCCCCCTGGGRGAAAGCCACCACACAGCGTGTGGCTTCCCTGGCAAAGTCACCCCGGCAGGTGAGGCTCCCTGGATCCATCCCTTGGGAACRCAGCAGCAGCAGCATGGTGGGCCATGGCAGTGGGAGAGGAGTTCATGCAGCCTGGCTGGATGCTGCAGAAGAGGAGAGAATCTGTTCCCAACAGCCTGGGCTTGCATTTGTAGGCAGGATAAATGAGTGGCAGCACTGGCAATGCAGGTCGCTGTGTTCTGATGTTGGTCTCACTCTCCTGATGGTGTGTGGGCAGTGAGGATTCCCACAGAAGTGGTTCTGACACCTTCAAAGGTGACTTCAGCTTGAATCCTGCCTGTGCACAGCCAGCACTGCCTGAGTCTCCTGGCTCTGAGTCTCCTGGCTGTGAGCCTGCTCTGCTGCTCGATCCAAACAAATTTGGGTATGGTTGGTGGTGTGTTGGGCAGTGAAATGCATCCTGGGTGTGCTAAATAATGATGTGCCTGGGGATGTCTCAGAGYAAGGGTTCTTTGCTAAATTTCATTGTCTATTTGTATCCCTGCGCTCAGCAGACCCACTTAAAACGGGCACCAGCAGAAAGAAAGCCTTAGGGGCATGGAGCTGGGATTTTTGGCTCTGAGGCAGGTGATGGAGTGATGCAGAGTCCAAGCAGTGTGAGATTCAGCTTTGCTCTGTTCCTTCTTGCAGCCAACAGGGGTACAGGTGGARCTGGACATTGGAAATGGGGACGTGTTGGAGCCGAGCACGGTGACACCCACACAGGGACTTTGATGGGATGGAAAAGCAAATGTCATGAGGTCCAAGAGAGCTGCACAAAAGCAGGCAAGCACCAAAGGTTTTACAGACTGACTCCTGCAGCCCCGGGAAGGACCAAGATTAAAAATTTCATGTTCTTCTGCCCTGTGGGAAAACAGAGCAGGGGGTTCCCCGGAGATCTCCGTGCCCAGCAGATGCTGCTTGTCCTCACTCCCCAGAGCCAGCCCTGTCCTCAGGTGTTGTTTGGGACCAGCTGCTTTGTCCCTGCACAAATCCACAACTCCCTGTGGTGGTTTTGTTCCCCCCATGGTTTGCTGCCCTCTGCTCCTGGAGCTCTGCTCATCCTTGGGCCCAGGGTAGGCTTGGCTCAGAAATAAAAGAAAAAAGCTGTTTCACATTGCTGTGGTTGTTGAGAGCTGGAATTCAATTAATGACRGCTGCTCYGAAYTTAATTAAAATGTTGAGCTTTAGTGCCCAGCAGGACTGGGGTGGGACAGGCTGCTGATGAGCAGGGACATAATCAGATGCTTGATCTTCCCTTYTCCCCAGAGTATCACCAGGCCTGTGGGWACCTGCTGGTGTYTTTGGGGCACAGCTGGGCTGTGTAMAGGCTTGCTGATAAGTGATGGAGGTTCTGATCTRGATCAGCTGGGGCAGATGGGTCCTGGCTGGCACCAGCTGGCCCTGCTTGATGCTCAAGGACCTATTCAATTGCATGTGGTGATGTTTAAAATAATCTCTCCGTGCTCTACTGCTTTCCAGCTGCTCTTGGCAGCCTCCTGAGGAGAGAGGAGGCTGGGATGTGGTGTTTCCTCTTGATCCCAGATGCCTTAGACACCCTCAGCATAATAAGAGACCTCCTTGGCAGGTGAGGTGAGGCTAAAGCTTGCACTTTAGGGCTGCTGGGGTAGAATTGGGGGCTGGGACTGATTAGGGCATGCTTGTTAAACTAATAACACAGCAGCACAGYTCCTGGAGCCCTCTGTGGCTGTGCTTGGCACATTAAATATGTAATATTTACTGAAAACTTTAAAAATTGTGYATTTATTTGCATTTCTGGGCTCTTCAAGTCCAAGAGGGGAGGTTTGGCCCCAGGGATTGCAGCCTGGTTGACTGGGCTGAGGAGGAGGATGGTTTTCCTGTCTGATGGAGACCTGTGCTGACGTGGCTGGCACTTACAAGCAGGAATTTACCTTATTAACTAAGATCTTGTTAGTTAATTACCTGCTAGGTCCTCTCTTGGAGCTGTGGATATAGAGCTGCTACCCACAAATTTCAATTACTAATTTCTCTGCCTGAGGTTCTGTAGAGGAAGCAAAGCTCATGTGGGGGAGTGTAGAGCAGGAAAGAGCCAAATAGAAACCTCTGGGGTTATATTTGAACCAAGAGAACTTTCCAGATGTTTCCTTCCCCTAACCAGCAGGATGAGAAGAGGAACAACCCACTTTGAACCCTCATTAGGCTCAGCATGAGACCAGCCATGTATGCATCTTCCCTGTGATCCCTGAGGAATGACAGAAGAAATTCCACTCTTGCTCTCAGCCACCAGGGAGTCACGGGGTTGGTGATTCAACAGGGGCACTGCCAGTCTGTCAGGAAAGGTGATGCTGTGAAGYCTGTGCTCCTCCAAAGCCTCCCATCCCAGCTTTCATTGGCACAGTTGTGACTGGGGGGATTTTCTCCCTTGGCAATCAGTTAATTGCATCTGTGGCAGTCTTACACCCTTTTGGGAAACATCTGGTTTAGTTGGGGAGGGTGGTGTGATTTGAGGCCTGGCTGGGTTTGTGTGGCAGCTCCTCAGCTCCCAGGTGTGCTCTGAGGTCACAGGGATGGCCTGAATTTCTGGCTGTGTMGCTGCAGGGAAGGTGTCACTGTGGSTGCTGGTGATTGCACCGTGTGGGGGCAGCAGGAGGGTTCAGGTCATGGGAATCTATTACCCYGGCTGGAAAAACTCGACCTCCTACTCAAGCTCATTTACCTCAAATTTGCATAGTAAAATCAGGCTTAAGGTTTCTGACCTAAATATCCTCACTCTGCTTTTTCCCTCCATGCTCAGACTGGCACTCCTGTAGCCCCGCAAAGCCAAGCTCAGGATGTTCCTTCTCCCTGCCTCTTCCCCGTGCCCAAAACAACTGGAAAACTGCTGGAAAGGCTTGGAGCAGGGCAATGAAACCCATTCCAGGGCAGACAGGGATGCTCCCACTCCAAGCAGCAGGGATGCCTTTTGGCACTAAGAGTTTATTTGCCCTTGATATGTAAAAAATACACATCTAAGTGTGTGTTTACATGCATTGTGTGCATATATGTGTGTGTATATATGTGTAGGGATGTGTGTCTGTGACTGTGTCCACCTGGCTGCRTGTCTGTCCCTGCATGGCTATATCTTGGGATGAGAGGACAGGCATTTCAAGCTCTGCCAGGGGAGGTTCAGGTTAGACATTAAGAAGAAGAAAGGGTGATTAAACAGGGACGTGGGCTGCTCAGGGAGGTGGTGGAGTCACAAGATATGGAGGYGTTCAAGGAAAAACTGGACATGGCACTCAGTCTGGTTGATGAGGTGTTTTGCATCCTGATTGATTCTGTGACATGTCGGTGTATGTTTACAATGCTAAATAACCCCCTGCACACCAAGGAACACCCCCAGCGCACAGGGGACTCCACCGTGTCCCCTCTTTTTCCCACCTGCCCGGGGCGGGTCTCGAACCCGCGCTCTTCGGAACCGCCGCGGGCGGCGCTGCTCTCCCGTCCCSCTGGGGRCGCTGTTGAGTCCTCCSCGCCGCCAGGGGGCGGTGCTGCCCCGCCCGGCGCCCCTGGGGCCGCTCCGGCCGCCCGGCCCCGCGGGCAGTTGCCATAGCGCCGCCGCCGCCGAGCGCAGGCACTGGGACGGGACCGCCCGCTCCAGGCCTGCCGGTCCCGCCGCCACCCGGGACGCGGCTCCTCAGGGGGAAGGTGAGGCGGTTGGGGCGCTGCCGGTGTTGGAGCGGCTGTCGGGGCTTGGGGCTATGAGGGGGCTGCCAGGCTGGAGGGGTGTAGGGCGCTGAGGGGGCTGCCAGGTGKGAGGGTGTGTGTGGGGGTGTGAGGCCCCGGGGGAGCTGACAGAGTTTGGGGGTGTGGGGTACGGAGGCTGCCAGTTTTGGGGAGTGTTGGGAGTGTGTGAAGCTTCGGGGAGGCTGGCAGGGTTTTGGGGGGTGGAGCATTGAGGGAGCTGCCAGGTTTGGGGGTGTGGAGCATTGGGGTACTGAAGGGGCTGGCCGGTTTGGGGACGTGTATGAGGCTTTGGAAGCGCTGCCAGGATTTGGGGGGTGTCTGAGGCTTTCGGAGAGGCTGCCAGGGTTTGGGGTTGTGGGGCAGTGAGGGTGCTGCCGGGGTTTTTGTGTGAGGGGCAATGGGGCTGCCAAGGTAGAGCGGATGGGGTAAGGGGGGCCAGGTAAATGAGGCCGTGGAGTTGTCACTGAGGGTTATCCAGAGTCTGTGGGGTGAGGGAATGGCTCTGGATTGGAGWGTTGGCAAGTGTGGGGTTGCACAGGGCAGGAGGGGCTGCCAGGACTTGGTGGATGCAAGACTGGGGGAATGGGGCTGCTCAGATGGGGGCAGGTGGGGGTGGGCAGGGGCAGATGCCACACGTGGGTTTAGTTTTGGGGAAATAGGGTCATGGGGCTCCCTCACAGGATTTCTCTGATGGGGGGAGTGAGACTCTGGTGCAACTTCTCTTTCCTTGTTTAAAAAGTGGCAATGAACAACTGTTCCATCTCCGAGTTCTGCTCCCAGAGGCACTCTAGGGTTCAGTAGGTTATTCTGTTCAAATTGCTGTGAGAGCTGAGGAATTCTGGATAAGCACYAGCCTTCTGTAGGGCTCTCTGCTTAAATTATTGTCTCTGTGCATTTTAGTATGTCCAAAGTGTAATTTGGTGCCAAGGACCCAAGTTATTTCCTTCTCTGCTCAAAACTGGGGGTGTGGGGCAAAGCGAAAGCTTCCTTTGCTACAGAAAGCAAAAGTTGTTCAGCAAATAAAAGCACTCAAGTGTSCTTCCGAGCAGTTTGTTCCTGTAAGCAGGTCAAGGTGTTTCCCGTGGGGAAAGTATTGACTCATCCTCCGGTTTCTTAGCAGTTATTTCAGGGTCTGCAGGTTAATAAGTGTCAGCTCTGCAGTGAGAACCAGGTCCTGTCTGAGTCTTCTGAGAACAAAAGGCTGAACATGGACAGGCTCAGTGTTTGACCCTGTGATCACAAACCAGCTGAACTCCAGACAAAACTCACTCCAAAACCTWACGTGTTTTCCAACACTGCAAGGRCAGCTAGGCRTGCTTAGTCAAGTGTAACATTAAAGGCAGATAGGAATAGTTTAACTTTATGCTTCTTGGATTAAGCTGTGCTCAGGGTAATGTTTAATTGGCTGAGATGGAAGGGTTTTATTTCTGTCTTTTCATTCGAGCTCGCTTCCTCTTCTCTGACACAGCGTGTCTTCCGTGGGGAGCACGGGACATAACCTTGGATGTTGGTTTGGRAGAATTGTTTCACAGCAGTGCAGGGACTTGTGGCAGTTTTCTGTTCTTTTAACCTCATTATGGAATTGGTGAAGAATTTAGTGGTTCTACAAAAAGCTWTTTTAGCTTGCTGTATCATTAGGATGGGAAATGACAGGTGCATTATAAGTTGGCATTTTGTTGTGTTTACGCTGTGGTGGGTTGCATTTCAACACTYTGAAGCTCTGATTTTAAGATAGATGATCATTAAGGCATAGATCTGATTGCATAAACAAAAAGAGTTTTAACCCTTTGTCACCTCATTTTTTCAGAGCTGAGAAGTGGAGCAGGAAGCTGTGAGCTTTAAATGTTTCTTATAAATTTCAGGTTCTTGGGTCTACCTACCTCCCCCCATCACATACTGAATCTCCTTAACACATTTGTGCCCACGATGGTGGGGAGGGGGATCTTGTAGTCATTCTCTGTTTTTGGTGGTCTAACTGGGTCTAATGAACCAAAACAATCAACTTTGGCTGCTGTGTTTCCCATTCTGGACTGGTGATCCTGCTGGAGCACTCTGTGGCTGCACATCCACTCAGCTGTAGCAACTGACCTTTTAATTAAAGGCTGATTGCCTTGACAGTGGTGTTCATGGGTTAATGCTTAATTGCTCAAGTTTTTGCTGAATTGGATTAGTTTTAAAGCCATCATTTAAGCATTGTGTTTAATTGTAGGGTAGAAAAAGCAGGTGAAGCTCAGTCTTTTTCATTGTGAGGTACCATGTGATTTGGCTCCTAAAATGAGAGCTGGTTGCCATACTTTGCACCGAGAGTACAAAGGAATAATATATATGGATTTTTTGGGAGATTGTTGGTCACTAGCTGAGTTTATGACTGAGATCTGTCTTCTTCGCATCATCAGTTTTCTCTTTATTGTTGTTGACTTTAGTGTGGGTTTGTGTTGTTTTGTTTGTTTGTTAAATGGTGTCATTTTYACTTGTGCAACTTTGCACCCACAGTTTGTTGTTAATACCAGCTGAGGTTGTAAACTCTTCAATCARGCTGGAGCAGGAGCTGAGCTGAGCTGCCAGTGCTGTTATTAAACCTGTAGTTTGGACTTTGATCCAGTTTTTGCCTGGAAGGGTGGGAGCAGATTTGCATGGTGTGCTCTGTGTGCCTGCCTCTCCTCTGGCTCTCCTCGGCCAGGACAGAGGGGGCAGTGGAGCTGGGCAGGTTGTCTGACCCAGCATTGCAGTTTGTGTCTTCTGGTCAGGCCAGGTAAAATGCCCTCCTCACCTAGGGTGTGTTGGTTTCACTGTAATACATGTAGGAAAAATTGTGTTTAATTAGGGTTAGGTTATTTTCACATCCCTTAAGAGTGTGTTTTCATAGGATGTAGAATCAGAATGGACTGGGTTGGAAGGACCTAGTTCTAATTAAAGATCCCCTGGCTCCATCTCTTCTCTAAGCCCTCTAAGCCTTCTGACCAGTCCCGAGGGATACAGAGCCTGATCAGAAAATAAGAAATCAGGAAGTACATTGAACCAAGTACTTGTTCTTAACGAAACACATTGTGGGCAGAAGGGTAATGTGAGATGCAAAAAAATGTGCACACGTGTCCCATTTTTGGACACAGCTGTGTGTGACCTGCTGCTGAGCAGGGAGAGAGGGCCTCTGGGTACCTGCTAGTTAAAAGAAGGGAAATTGGTTATTCTCTCTAATCTGAGCTCTGACTACAGGCATAACCTGGCTTTAAATTACCTGGATATTTCTGGCATTTTGGGGTGGGCTGGAAGCTTGATTGAGCTCTCAGAAAAGTACAGCCAAAGCCCTGGTGAGTTCTGTGACACTGCTGTTCACTGCCTGTGCTTTGTGCTCTGCACTTCCATGTATTTACCTGATGCAAATGTTTCCCCAGCCCTCCTGGACTGCCCACTCCAAAATCCCAGCCTGACTCCTACTCCCAAAGTAATTCCAGTCATTAGCTTTGACAATTCCTCTCTGTGGTTTCCCCTCAAACCTGTTTCCCTGMCCTTCCCAGGCACTGTCCTTACAAGAAGCCAGGAGTTGGTAGTGTGAACTTCCCTCAGCTGGAATTCAGGGAGCAGAAAATGCTTTGCAAAGGTGAATAAGTGGAATCTCTGTTTCACAGATGGGGAGAATCCAGTCACTGCTGGGCTGATGTCAGGACCAGGACTCACCTGCAAAGGTTCCTAATCCCCTGCTGGTATGTGCCTCCAAAGTTGATTATTTAGTCTTCAAACAATGTTACAAGGTTAAAAAATGACCGTCTTCTTTAAGAAAACAATATCACTGTCAGATCAAGAATTCAAATTTCATAGTAGTTTTCCCYTTCTTTCTCAGCTGGTTTCCTCAGGGCTGAAAAGGCTCATTCTAACTTCTGAAAGGCCTTTTTGGCTTGTTAAATTTATGGTCCCATAAGGGACTTTCTTTAGAAAGATTTGTTGTTTTCTGAGATGCTGTTAATTCCTCTCAGTGTCTGCAAATTCTACAGCTTCTTCACATTAATTGCTCTTGAGGTTTTCAGTTTACTCAAAAATATTAATCAGGCTTCTTTATCTGATGCCCTCTGGTTCCTCTGCCAAATGGTCTCAAAATAGGAATTTCCACATTTTATTTCAGTGGAGGCTAAAATATTTGTTAAACATCAGTTTTTTTTTAATGCTGCCGCCTTTTTATTTATATTCAGAAGGTTGTGGGATGTGCTGATAAGAATATACTTAAGCATATGCTTTGAATCTTTTAGTTTAGGCTGATGTTAAGTGAGATTCTAAACTCATTAAATGTATTTAAATTTAAAATACTCTCTTTTGGGAGCAGCTTGTTGCGTGGTAACCTCTGCTGCAGAAGGTTCCTTTGGGCATTATATATTCTATATATACACATGGATAATTTCAAATTGGAGTGTCGTAAGTGGCATCATTGAATCCACAGCACTTGAGCTTTTATTGGTTTGGCTTTTTCCCAAATGAGTCAGGAACTGCATCCCACAGAATTCCAGACTGAAACTCACGTTATGCTACTTTTTATTGATGTCAAAATACCTTGCTCAGAAAAAAATGACTGCAGGCACCAGTGGATGGCTCCCAGGTGTCCTTCACCCAGARATTTGGCTTGCTGGAGTCACTCAGCTGAGTAATTCCTGTGTTTGAGGTCATCCTCCATGAGRCTGCATCATGCATTGATAAGTTTGCTTCCTTGAAAGTGTTGRTGTTTCCTAGGACTTTGTCTGAGCCATGATTACTTGGAAAACTGCAGAAAGGAGAGCTGTCCCTGGGCAGGGAAGGTGATAAGCAGCAGGTCTGTGCTCTGTTGTAGTTTGTGTTAAAATAACATGGCCAGGATGGAACCACAACTGGTATTGCAGCTCTGAGGCAGTGAGGAGTTTCTTCTCTGTGGGATTGCCTTTGAATTTGTTTTACATGTATCTTAAAAAGGAGCTTTTATTAATATCCTGGAATAGATTTTTTGTAGACACTTGAATTTGATAATCTGGAGGACAAACGGGCCTCTGGGTTCCCAAACAGTTTTAAAAGTGGMAAAATAATGGTTAAAAGAAGGGAAATCTCTATTTAGATTAACAAAATAACTTTTCTTATTGAAACCATGAACCTCTTCCTATATATGTGCCCAGCAGTCTGGGCTAGCAGCAGAGACGGATAGAATGTCAAGCTTKATAGATTGTTGGAGCTGGTTTTTGGTAGTTAAACAATAATGGAGCTGTTGTGTGCTCGCAGGGAAACACTGAGCTCTGTGTGCGGACTTCAGCCCAGAGAAAGTTCCAATTGTTCYGCAGAAGGGCGAGTTCTAAAATGCAGCATCTGTGGCTGGTGGCACAGCTGGCCAGATCCCTGGCTGTCTTGAGGCCGTTGCACAAGCATTGCAGGAGAGTTTGGAAACAGTTTATTTTTCAGATTCCAAGTAAAGCTTAGATTTCCAAGTCCCCTTTGACTGTATAATCCAAAAAGTAKAAATTGAAGCTGTTTTTTATGTAGGGGCTGTTCCATGCTCTCAGAGCTCAGGGCCCGGGTTCCTGCCAGTCAGGCAGAGGCTGATATTGCATAATCCATCCCTTATGTTTCTCAGATGSAGAGGCTTATCAGTTGTTGCAGGGGATCATGGAGCTCCTTGTCAGCTCAGCCAAACCTGGTGTGTCACTGTGCATCTTCTTGTGCAGAGGGCTCTGGGTAGGAGGAGTGAGACCTTTTTATGCAGAAGAGAAACAAGAGGGAGCTGAAGCATGAATTTAATAAAACAAAGCCCAAACTGTCCCCCTCCTTTTTGGCAAACTACTTTCTATTCCTGCTTTTATTTATACTATTTGTTACTCGCTCCTCTGACTGGAATACAAATCACAGATAGATTTTTGCAATGAAAGTACCCAAGTCAGGAATGTCACTCTGAGTGAAGGAATTCCTGGAAAGAATTGAAATACGTTGTTCAGCTCTGTGCTGGGCTTCAGGAGCTACTTGGAATGCCTACAAGGTGTGTACCAAGAGTGCAGCTGGAATTCCAAGCACCTGTAAATGACTGCTTGTGTATGGCAAAATAACACTTAGAAACAATGTGTTTGAAGCATTTCTATTTATCTACTGGCGCCTGCCTTCAGAGACACTTTAAATCTGCAAATAAYCTTATCTGATCACCCTGAACGGTGCTGATACCATCTCTGAACGCTGCCAGAGTGGGTGAAAACCTATTTCAGGGTTTAAACTGTGTGTTTTAGAGGTACGACACAACACATTTAATACAGTTTTGCCATTTTGGTCCCTTGGAACCCTTAACATTGCATGATTTCAGTTTGTTCAGCTCTTGCTGCGTTAGAGGCCATTTATATCAGGTTTTCAAACAATGTGTTCAACTGCATATAATGAAGCCTTTTCATACAACAGAATGTAGGCCAGAGCCCAGCCTGGTTCATGAAAGGCTTTACTTTGTCTAAGGGAAGTAAGATGATCGTTCTTGGAATGAGGCCTGTCTCCCTCAGTGCTGCTCTRCCCAAAGCCAAAGTCACTTGCTAAGACATTGTTCTGGAGGCCTGAGCTTGCTTTTTTACTTCTGGATGTGGCTCTTAATAATGTGAGCTAAAGCTTTGGTTGCTCTGGTAGGAATAAGAGATGCAGGCTTGACATTAAATCTAATATGTGGTGGTATTTCCTAAAAATTCCCCTGATTGAAAGTGTGAAGAAAAGGGTATGAGCTATTACTCTCCACTGTCCTTGACTGATCAGCCTTAATCCTTGATTATGGAGGAAATAGTCTAAACATATTAACCAAACCTTCTAAACTGCTAAATAAAAGAGTTTTTTAACAACATGCACAAAATATTTGAAATCTAAAATCCTTGATGTTCTCTTAACCAGCAGTTTGATAGCGTGCTGCCTCCTTCACACCTTATCTTGTCTCAAGTCCCAGAAATGTTTGTATTTTTGGTTTATTTGTTTTGTGGTGTTTTTTATTAACAGGGCTACATTTGTCGGTAACRCTTTTATTTTCAAGTTGAAATGCCTCTTTAAGTAAAAATAAGCTTTTGGAGCAATATTTTATTCTGCATGTTAGCCATAATTTTTGTTGTGAACTGGGAAAGTGTTCAAACACAAAAAACCCCAACTGGACTTGCATTGTCTCTTGCATTTGACTCAAACATGAATTTGGCCTTGAAATCATCTTGTTTTGTCCATTTTTTTTAATGTGGTTTGTTTCAATACAAAATTGTTAGAATGCTCTGCAGAAGTGCAAGGAGGTTGTTCACTCTCAGCATTTCTTCCCATAAGTGCCTCACTTTGATCTGTGTAGTTCTCTGAAAGTATTTAATGCCATTATGAATACAGTACTGCTTTAAAGAAATGAAATATTAACTTGATTCATTCCCTGATGGGGCATTACCTTTATTTTGCTTATGGAAAACTAAAGYGGTCCAGACTCACAGAGCGTCTGTAACAGAGTTGGAAACTGAAACCAAAAATCCTCACCCTGAATTGTCCCATATAATTTATTCCATTATTAACCTGAAAATAATTACCCAATGATATTTCTTGAAATTTAGATTTGTTTTAAATAAGAGTATCTGGCATCTGGTTTTGTTTGTGTAGCCAAAAATGGGTCAGTTTCTGCTGAACTATTGAACTGAGAAAAGTAAAGTTCAAAAGAGAAGAAAGGTCAYGTTGATGTTATCAGGCCAGTGGTGGAAAAGATTGTGTCACAGGGAACTTCTTACTGGCAGCAGTTGTGTCTGCTTGTGCTGAAATACCAGATAAGTTGTTGGTTTGGAATCTGGGGACCGAAGTGAAGATGTTTTGAGGTTTTATTTAAAAAATAAGTGTTCTCTGTTGTTAAAGGGGTATATGAAAGTAGAAGACAGTTTAATAGCTGTTCCCATCTTCATGATAGTTAATCTGGTTTTATTTTTCATGCCCCAGCACCAGGGTTTAGTCTAATATGAAAATCTTGTCTGTCATTTTATGATGCAAAAAGCCACCAGAATAGGGAAAAAAAAAGCTCCTCAGTTACAGAGAAGCAAAATGAAAATGTGAGGGTGTCTGTGTACTGCAAGGTTTGACAAAAAAGCCCCAACCAAAGGTGAACTTAAAAAAAAAAAAAACAAAACAAAACAACCAAAATGAAGTAGATTTATTGGTTTATAAACCTCAGTGATTTCTGGAGCACTGACTCAYGATGTGCGAATGTCTGGGCTTGCCAAAAGCCTGCACTGAAATGTGACCCTGTCGGCTTGGGCCATATATGGGAAATTTCCCCTCTGTGACAAAGGTAAGGAATCCAGGAGATGCAGGTCCCTGTCTGAAGCTTTCCTTACCTCCTGCCCYCTCAGTCTTTTGTAAAAATACATTCTCTGTAGGCTGGATCCCACTGTGATTCCATGTTCAGCACTTTCTGTTTGTTCCCATGAATTGGGCGGGTTTAGGTGAGTTCTGCCATCAAAGGATGCTCATCCTGCCTCTGTTGGTGCTTCACACAAGGGATTAAAAGGCTTGACAAAGAACTTGAATGTTCTGCCATAATATATGTGTAGAAATGTGGCAATAAAGGAGAATACTTTTTTTTGAAATCATGGCTTTAGTTCCCAGAGAGAATTGTTTACTTGAATGGTTTGTACTGGACATGTAGGTGAGTTCTTTGCAGAAACTCCTTGGGATGTGCCCCCTCAACTCTGTACCCAAAACCATGGGACCAGATGGCTGTTTGGTTTGTTCATGTTTCTGTTAGAATAAAGTCCAGATTTCAGGTTGTTTTGGATTTCTTAGTCCTTAATGTTCTGCAGAGATTGAGGCTGGAAGGAGAGAGGCACATCAGTCGAACAAGAATGGTGGTAAGGGAGCCAATTTAGAATCTTTCAGCCCTAGAAACAAACACTGCAGATGGTTGGAAATGGACTTTTCCACAACATMTGTCCCATGAATGCTGGAGAGAGTTCATGCTAGTCCTGCTGGCACACACTGGGTGGTAAGGCTTGAACTTTGCCTCAGTTTTTGAGCTCTACTCCAGGGCTGCATGTAAGCAATTCTGAATTTCAAATGCTTCCRTGCTAAATGGAGATTGGCGCAAAAATAATATTTGTGGAAACGCTTTAAAGAGTACAACTTCAAAGTCTCTCTCAAAGTTCCACCTGTATTAACTTCCTTCAGATGAGAGTGCGGTGTTTTCCCTCATCCACAGATAAGGTGACTAAACGGTAAATAAACTCACTTTTTTATTGCGTTATCTTTTGTTATCTCAGTAACAAAACCAGTCCTCAGGTTTGCATTCAACATCCTGAACCTTTTTTTAACTGCTGACTAATTCTGAAGTATTTCTGCAGTCTGGGAGGGCAGAGCTTCCCACACCGTGTTGGATGTGACGTCTATGCTGCTCTTTGTACGTGTGTGCTGAAGGAGATCTGCAGCTGCATTTTATTYTATTTCAGCACCTAGTTTGGATTTGAATTCAGATTAATTTGGAATAGGCATAGCTATGAAATGAGTCTGCAGTGTTTGTACTTGTTATGATGTGCCTCAGTTATATACATCCAGATCTGTTTCAGTCCAGCCAAATAAAAATTATCTTTTTTCAGGCTCCAGTTAAATAGGTTAGAGGTTGCCTGCCAGTCTGCAGAGCTGTGGTGCATCCAGTCCTACTGCACGTACACCTCTCCACAAATTCCGTGGGCTTTGGGTTGATTTTCTACCAACARCTCCTGGAATAAGGTAGAGAGAAGGGTGGGTTTGGCATGCAAGGAATTTTAAGACTATATTTTTATTTTAGGAGGATGAAATTTAGAAGTTTAGTGTTTAAAAATAAACTCAAAGCTTAGCATGACGAGTAATTTCCAGGATTTCCAACTGGTGTTTTAATTTATCAGCAAACACTCTCAATTCTGGGTTCCTGAGACACAGTGATAGCCATATCTGTGGAGCTTTAGTGCCAAATGCAATCCCAGTTTCAGGGAAACTTAATGGAATTCTGGCTGGTTCAATTCCACCTCCAGTTTGAGGAGCTCTGTCTGGGATGATGGACCTCTTTCATCTCCCTTCAGCTGCCCCCAAATGTTTGTGTTCATTCCAAAGATAACTGTTGGTGAATATGTCATTTATCCAGTTGTTATAATGCAACAAGATGTGCAGTTGTCATCACAGGCCTTTGAGCCAAGGATTTAAATGGAAGTAGCTTGATCTCTTTTTACCTGAAGTGGAAACTTGGGATGTGATGAAAATACAAATTTATTTCTTTATTTCTTCGCCTTTTTTCTCCATCTCGCTGAATTCCCCCATTTAGGAGAAGGGTAATCATGAAACTGTGACAGTGGTTACTTTCCTCTGTGGTGAAATCACTTTCCAGCAGAGGGGATTCAAAGCTGTTCCCAGGATGTCCCTGGGTAAACTGTGGATCTGCTGCTGTTTGTTTGCAATACTCAAACACTGAAGTCACTTAGTCCACAGCAGTGTTTTGCAGCACAGCAGAAACTTATTTTCAGCAAGGTTCTATTCTGGGCATTGTAAAATTTGCTGAGAGAGGGAGGTATTTGTAGTATGGAGAGGAGGAGGAGGACTCCCTGAAAAGCTCCTGCTGTGCCTTTGGAGCCACTTTCTGGCTTCCAGGTGGGCGCAGATCCAGGAAATCTCCCCCGGTTATTGCCACGTGGCTGTCATGGAGGGGTGGTCTAGGTGGGTTTTGAGATGAAATCTGGATAGTGTGGAATGATGATTATTCCTGGAATAGGGCTGGTTAGGCAATCTGCACAGTTGCTTAAATGTTCAGGTTTTTACTGAGCTATTTATTGCTACATATTGTAATTAGAGTGACCCACTGCAGCTGAATCCAAGAACACCTGTGAGGATAGAAATGAACAGAGAAAAAAAAAGGCAGCATGGACCTTTTTCTCCATAATGAAAAGGACTGGTGGAGTTGGTAGGGGATAGTCTAGGATTCCTGGACTGCTCCTTGCTAAAGTTTTGATGGAGAGCTTCCACTTTCAGTGACACTTTTGGGTGTGACACTAAGGATAGAGATACATAAACCCACTCAGGATGCTTGTAACAAAAAAAGTRCTCAGGAATATTACTTCTCCAGTCTCCTTTCTTCTTTTCCTCACTTRGTTCATGTTAATATATTACAACTGACTTAATTCAGTCTTGCTGATGAATATCAAACTAATGTGAAAGAGCACAGCAGCTTTTTGAATTGTTTTTCAGCATAACAGGAGAGTGGAAGGGAGATAAGTCTGAGGTCACAGCGCATCCCTTGGGAAGAGGTATGGGACTGAGGAGTTGAGATAGACTGGGGAAGATAAATAATTTCTAAAATCACATKATTTCATTAATCACTTGATTTTGTTCTGTGTTAACTTGCTGGAAGAATGTCACTGACTTGCAAAGGAAAAGGGCAGYTGACTTTTAATCTTGGCAGATGTCTCAAGAACTAATTAAAGTTAATGGCAAGAAGAGCTTTTTATCTAAATATTTTTCAATGTATAAAATGCAACTTTGCGTCAAAATAAACAATTTATATTAAAATAACGCTCACCTCAGATAACCAATTCCTTACAAAACAGGATTTCCAAGCTTCTAATGTTAAAATGGGGGAAATTTGGTGTTGTTCTACAGAGGATAGGGAAAGTGGGCAAGCATTGAGTTTGCAATTCTAGGTGCAAAGCTGGGAGTCAGGTGAGAAGGTGTCTGGTTCTGGGCCATGCTCTATAAATCTCRCAGCTTTCTAAAACCATTTTCTCCATTTTCAAACGGGAATTTCAGCTCTCTAGTTTCAAAGAGGTGCTTGAAGCTGAGATCCTTTGTGCTCGTAACAGTGCTGKTGGGATTTCAGGTGGCGATCTGTCTGTAAACCTCCCAAAAAGCCTCAAGTATTGGTGAAAGTAAGCTTGCAAATCACTCAGAGCATRCTGATAAGCACTGGTACAGCTGCAGAATGCTCTTGGAATACCTGCTAGATTTTTCGCATGTATATAAGAACTCTTAATTTTCCTCTCRGCTAAGCCAATTTTCCAAGGGTTTACCTGGCAAATGGTTTGCTCAATGTAAACCAGGTTATAGCACAGCATAAAAGGGGCTTTGTCTGCACGATGGTTTCCTCTGTACCACGTAAGCGGGAAGTGACTTTGGGTGCTTCTCTGGGCTCAGCAGTAATTTAAGGCGCTGGCGTTTCAGCAGAGCTGCGTGTGGCTGTGCTGAACGCCTGTGGCCCCATTCCAGCTTTTTCCTGCTCTGCCTTGCGCCCTGCCCCAGCGGGCTGCCCTGTTTACTCTCTGCTCGGTGGTAAATGGATGTCACTTCCTTCATTAAAATGCTGGTGCGTGGCCAGATTCCTTTCCTTTGGGCTCGCACGCTCGGAGCAGCAGCGCTGCCGAATCCAGCTGTGTGCCACGCTCCAGGATCAGCTCCTGGCTGGATTGTTGGGATCTGCTGAGCTTCCCGAGCCCACACACAGARGCTTTTGGAGGCATCTCTGAGGTGGAGAAGCACAAGTGCAGCTGTGTTGAAGAGGGTCTGAAGATGGATTCTTGCTGGAGGGTGCAAGCTGCGCTTCCAGCCGCACACTGTGCGCAACCCACGGGGACGGTGTAGCCAGCACTCGGAATGGGGTGCCAGTGCCGCCCTGCTGTGGCCAGCAGAAGCAGCCTCTGGATGTGAGGAT
The DNA here is from genome assembly GCF_030028575.1 of Malurus melanocephalus. Classification (NCBI taxonomy): domain Eukaryota; kingdom Metazoa; phylum Chordata; class Aves; order Passeriformes; family Maluridae; genus Malurus; species Malurus melanocephalus. The sequence continues at coordinate 1,062,902 of NW_026623425.1, forward strand.
GTGGGTGCTGTTGAAGGGCATCCCCTGATGTGCCCAGCAGCACAGGCACTCCTGGATCCCAGGAATCCCWGCCAAGAGGCCACAGAAATCCTGGACACCCTGTTCTGTCTGTGCTYGGTGCGGACTGACCTGGGCACTCTGCAGCTGGCCAGGGTCTCACCTGAAGAGTTTTAAACTGACATCAAAGTTCCTGATCAGACTGGTGAGCGATTAAATATTTGTATTTGTAAGGATTATTGCTGTTGCATACTTAGATGATTAGAGATGTGAAATCTCTTCAGACTCTTGGAAGGCACAGAACAAAATGGAAAAATGTCTCCTTCCTCCAAAACACAACTTTTTGTGTCTCTCTCACCTGAACACTCCTCTTTCTCTCTGTGATCCAGTGCTGGTATTTATTTACTATTTTTGTCAGGGTGTACATGCTGTCACCTTGGACACAGGTGAATCAGTACTTTCACTCGCAAACTTTTTTTCCTATCCCTATCAGATACAAATCTGACRTTCTCAATCCAGTTATTTTATATAGCAAATTAGATGTACATTCCTTGTGACAGATTTGTGTCCCATCTCTTCCTTTTCTCATGCTCTGTGCTGGTTGAGACACCACATCTGCAAATGTCACGCTCAGACTGGCAACCCGCTTCCTTCCCTTGTCCCTCCTGTAAGTGGCTCATTTGCTGACTTTCCCAGCTGTCCCAACATATGGCTGTCCCCATTTATCATAATTCAGGTCTGTGCCTGGGACAGAGGCTGATAAAAATAATACTTCATGCATAAGTGGCATTTGAGCAGATTATTCTATAGCTCTGTTATCAACTAAATGCTATTTTTTGACCTAACTGTGAATTCAGTTTGTAAGTGGTAGGTCATTAGTGAAACTAATTTTAGCAAGGCATTTCTTATCAGTGCAGGTTTGTTGAAATACCAAAAAGTAGTTAATTGGAACAATGAACAATTGTACAACACTATTAATGGAGCACTGAGGTGTTTAACTCTTTGAATACATCAACCACTTCAAAAGAGCATTCATGAAAGTGAGATCTGATTAATTTTGCAGGGGCTACAGCATGGATTGATAACAAAAACAGTAATTTTAAAAGTGAACTATCAATAAATGAGTTTTTAAAAGCCACACTGCCTTTTTCTGGCTTTCTGAACAGATTTCCTTGTTCTTCAAGCTACTAGAAATGACRGGAACTAATGATTTTGTGAACTGCATTATCCCAGAATTGGTATGTTGTGTTGAAAGTTGTCTCCTACCAGTGTCTGCAGCTTTGGTGTTGTGGAGGACCCGCAGTGGATGCCAGGCTGGATGTGTGGTGGTGTAGAGCATCTGCAGTWGATCAGAGCAGGTTCTGAATTAACAAGGAGGGCAGTGTCTAGGTGGATAAGGGGGAAAGGGGAGCTGGATGGTTCATGGAAAAGTTCATTGTGGTGAACAGGGTCCTCTCTAAACAAGCTGTTGGGACTGTTGAGCAAACAGGGCCCTGTCAGAGCTGCTTTCTTGCATCTCCCTCCCTTTTTGGCACTCAGCTCCATCTGCAGTGGCCTCAAGGGTCATCAGCCCTGGTGTTCCAGCGGTTGAAGGCTCTCAGGAGCAGAAGTACTTGTTGCTGTGGTTTCTCCTCGKGTGGGAGTAAGATCAGCTGCTCTGGGAGCTAAGATCCTTTTGATCCCTTGATTCAAGTATCTCGTTGGTGCTACTGCATTCCAGCTGCTGAATTCCTGAGCAGTCACGAAAAGGAGCCAGACACAGTCCTCGAGAGCTTTATTATACAGAGCTGAAAGCTCATTGATTCCGAGATGTTCTGCTTGCTCTAGTCCCTTGTTGCTTGTGCTCTTAGGAAAATAAAGGCARGTTTTATATTCAAACATAAACCACMATTTCCCTCTGCAGCCACAGCCTGCCCTTTGATGAAATCCAAATAACATGTGTCATAAATYCTGTGTGGAGGTASTGATCTCTGATACTCCAACTRGCAAGGTTAGGGCAGTGATATTGCRYATAGAGTGAGAACCTCAGTTCAAACACTTCTTCTAAAGAAGGTGGAAAGTACAAGAATCCAGGTCTGCATTATGAATCCTGTCTTCARCTGTGTATGGGAGGAAATTGTTGACATCACTGGTATTTCCTTCAGAATGAAATTATGCTTCTAAATTAATACGGAACTCATGGCGCTGTGTAGCATGTGTTAATGAACAAGTGATAAAGTGAATTTCACTCTCTTGTTTAAATTCAGTGAAGAGAGTCATGGCTTACCTAGCTTCATATTGGAAAAATAAATAAATAAATAAATAAATAAATAACAGCAGTCCAGCAGAGCATGGTGAAGTGCTGGCACCACTTTGTTCATGGCAAGCAACTCTCTGCCAGTGTTTATTGGATTTCTTGTGGCTTTCCTGAAAGCAGCTGGAGAAAGAAGATGAAGCACCCCCTTCCCAAGGTGCTGATTGCCATGTGGGTGGATGTGTTTGCAAGTCCAGGACGGGCTGTTTGATCTTGCGTCTCCACCCTTGATGAAACTCTCTCTCCCTCTGCCCTGGCAGATGCTCCAAGCACAACATGCACTTGGGATTTAGGGCAGGTGGTTTCTGGCTGCCAGCAGTCGCTGTTGGGTGCCTGCCATGGGGCTTCCAGTTTGCCAAACCCAGGCTCAGCTGCGTGGCTCAGGCAGTTGTTTCTGTGGCTCCATTAGCCAGTACAGGCACCTTGTCCAAAGATAAGGCTGGTATCAGTAATGCCTGTAATGTCAGTCGTGCCAGTAAGTCCACATGTTTTATTCAAGATGTTCCTTGAGYATTCCTGAAATCCATGCTGTCATTAAGTTTTCCAAGCTGTCACATTGTCATTAGTCAAGCTACTGTGAGTATTTACCTAGCCCTTTCCACAGGGCATTTTTTTGTCTGGGCATTAATTTGTCACTTTGATGTAGCTGGGGAGCTCCTTGGGTGGAGAACAGCAGCTCCTTTACATGGGTTTGACAGGGTTTGCACAGGGCAGGGCTGTCTGGTTCTGACCCTCAGATTCTGCCACATCTGTAACATCCGTCCATCCATCCGTCCGTCCATCCGTCCATTTGTCCATCAATCCATCCCCTGGGGAAATGAGCAGTTCCTGGATGGTGCTGACTATGATGCTGTTATGGACGGGTAACAAAATAAATATGGGAATAATTTAGCTGTAGCAAACTTGTAGAGTTATCAAGGAAATTGTCATCCTGAAATTTCCCTGTGGCATTCTGCTTGCAATTTTGAGTGCTCTCCCAGTGGCAGTGCTTTTTTCCTTGGGTCTAAAGCTGATCCTGTCCAGAACAATGGAAAATCCCTCTTGAAACAGCTGCTCTTAGCTGTGTTTCTTGTTGTTGTCTTAGTGCAGCTGTAGGCAGGTACAGAGGTGTTTTAGATATGTCCTTTCTAGTCAAGGACAGAGCTACCTTTGGGAAAATGTTACAGATCAGAGGACAGTCCTGGTTATAAAGTTGTTTGTTTATGGGCATTTTCCTTCCATGCTTTTGTAGTTGAGCAGGATTAAGGTTCTCCTAAAGCAGCATCTGAGCCTTTTGTTGGCCTTTTAATTCCTGGCAATCACAGAGCTACAACCCCAGCTGAATGCTGAGCTCTGTCTTATTTTATCCGGGTTTGTGCACTGCCTTGTGTTTTTCTTCCCAATGTTTGACATGTTGCAATGTTCCAGAGTGAATTAGTAGGCTGTCTTTTTTTAGGAAAACAAAGTTTTTGGGGGCAGGAAAGTAGCATTTGTGTATTCTGTTATCGTGGGTGGCCTTCAGCTTGCAGGGGTCCTTGAAACAGGAAGGGAGCTTAACTCTGGACACAGCTTTCCATTGCTGTGGAGGCTGTGAATGCTTGTTGGACTGTGCAGCTTTCATGTTGTTTAGATTTGTGATTCCTAGGAACAAATTGAACCTCCAAAGAGCATAATTTCAAGTAGAAATTCTGTATTTTTGCAATAGAAAGGCTCTGTTAACTTATGAGTGGGACGAGGAGCTTGGAAATGAATGTGCCGAGAGAAAAAGGAAAATTGTTTCTTTTATCTGTGCCATCTAAAGTGCGTGTTTGATTGCAGGGCAAAGCTAATACAGATAGATGATAGGTTATTTCTGTTCACGCAGTGCTTCCCTCCRTGTATTTATTGGGATCTCATTGCCAGCCTAAGTGCAATCCACACTATTTATGTGGATCTGGTTGCCAGCCCCAGTGTAATTTCCACTGCAGCAATGTGCACATCAGTTAAACCATGAATCCGTGTCATCAATGTGTAGATTTTCACTTAAACACTGAAATGTGCTGAGGCTGCAGGGAGGGCTTCTGGCTGAGCTCACACTGTGGGATTTGAAAGGCATCTGTCCAGGACAGCGGGATCTCTGAYGAGCCAAATTCAGACAGGTTTTGAAAGGATTAAAGATGCCACTAAAGCAACAGAGGCTGGAMCAGCACCAGAGTGCAAAAGCTTCCCAATTTAAGTACATCAGCCACAAAGATTCAGCACAGCTCAAAAAAAGAGAACAGAACAGTGTTTTGGTGTTTTATACCCACTAACCTCTAGGATTCCTACCAGCCCCATTCCCTTGGGAATCTGGAGTTTCACAGTGGCAATACTTACTGAGTAAAAAGCAATGAATTGGCTGTGCAGCTGAGAGATGTTTTATTTCCAGAAGTTTATAAAATCAAGCAGTTGCTGAGCACTATCAGTGAGGGAGCTGATTTTTAAGACATAAAAGAAACTGTTCAGGAACTCCCCTGTGAGAGCAGAAATGCAGAGGAGGCAATTTGTATTCAGCTTACCCATAAGTGATGACACATGGTGTGTGCTCCAGAAACTGAATGCCCAGAWGAATTCAGATTTCTTTGTAAACTCCCAAAAGCAAGTTTATAGCAGTGTATTTCTGGAACATTGCTGCAGAGGTGGTCTTTGGAACTGAGCACTTTGACTGGACTGWTAGGATTTTTGGTAAGTGTGAATGTGTGGATATATGTGTGTGTGTGTATATATATCAAATTTGACTTGAAAGAATAAACAAGTGATTTTGTGTCTTAGCTGCAGTTGTTTTCCCAAGCAAGTTCCCAAAGCCAGATTTGATTTTTCTTGCATTACTGACATTGACCCTCTGTGTGATGATTCAGCCTTGTAATGCTCTAAATTCAGCTGAGAGCTGCAATATGTGAAATCAGTGGCTCCACTGTCCTTGCTTTTATTTTATCTTTTTAGATTTGTAGCTGYAAATCTGTAGAGGGATTTAGGATAAAGCTGAAGAAGAGCCACCTATAATCCTGATGCTGATTTTATTTAACTGTTSTATGCCATATAATTCGAGCTTATGTGTTCTTTTCCTGATGGCTTATTACATCCTGATCCGTGTTACAGCTTATGTGAAATACAGACAGCCTGTTGCAGCAAGCTCAGAATCTGATCTAGCCAAGTGGAACATAAATTTTATCTTATCTTCACTGTAATCTCTTAACTCAGTAAAGTTTTAGTAATAAAGTTCTCCTGATCTTTATTTGTCTCTTCTCACCAAAGCTGCATTGTGCTGGCCTGGGTGTTTGTGGGGTTTATGTGCACTTGTCAAAGGAAGGATCAAAGCTTCCAAATGTGCTGTTAAAAATGAATGATGGGTGGGCAGTTGACCTGCATTTGTGCTTTGCTGCCCCCTCAGCCAATGTCCCATGCCACCTGTGAGCTGTGCTTTTCCCTGGCAGGTACTATGTGGGCGAGCTGCTGTAACTGGTTCTGCGTGGATGGCTCTCCTGAGGAGATACAGCAGCCGGCAGCCGCCGCAGCCCAGGCCTATTCCAACCCCGGCTACAGCTCCTTCCCCTCTCCCACATCTGAGCAGAGCTGCAAGGCCTGTGGGATGCACTTTGACAGCTCCTCCAGCAAGGTGAGTCCAGGGCCTGCCCTGCCTTCATCACAGACACACGTTATACACACTTATCCTCGGATTTGAGAGAATCCATGTGAGAGAAGACAGCTCACCTTGGTTCTGAGTCCTCAGCCATTCTRTCACAATTAACAGGCATCATTAATGTGCCTGGAAATAATTCAGTAGACTTGGCTTTGCCAGATCCCAACAAAGAAAGCCAGACTGCTGCTAATCAGTTAAAGGAGCATTAACTTAACATGAGTTATTAAATTTCTTATTAAAACCACTAATGTCCCTTAAAAATAAATACTGTGTTGAGAAGTTTAATAATGTTTGTGCTTTCAGTGAAGGAAGATCTGCCTGCCTGTTTTCCAAACKATTGTTGCCCAAACTAAAAGCCAGTGAAGTTTTTTTTGAGGGTGTGTGTAGAGCTGCTGAGCCAAAATAGCCCCARACCAAACCTAAATCTATTTTATCTTGATCATAAACTTCATTTGTGGGTATATAAATGCCAAAATAATTGCTGCCACAAGACTTTTAATTCRACAGCAAACCCTGCCTGGGGCATTATTTGGACATGGTGGGCCTTACAATGTTTTAGTGAGGAAAATCATTCCGTGTCCACACTCTGTGGCTTAAGAAGTGTCTGCTCTGTAGTTACTGAACTGAAGTATGTGAGAATTTAAAACTAATGGTGAATTCTGGCCACAGCCCTTTTAGACTATATGGGAAAGTTCATAAATTGGTTTTCCTAGCACTTTTTTATTCAGGCACGAGGACATAATGTGAGGAATGGTGAGTCTTRGCAGAGCTGCTGCTTTCTACTCACAGGACAACAGGGATGTTGATGCATTTTTGCACTGAGAAGTGCAGTTGTTTCAGGARTCACTGGAAATTCAAACTGTGGTGATATCTAGGAGTGACTGGAGCCTGATGTSTGCAGGTGGGAATGCTGGAACAGCTGCAGGAGGGGCTGCCAGAGCTCCTCCATCAGGCTTTGGTCTCCAGAGGGAACTGAAAACATCACTGAGAACACACTGATGTGTTTGTGAGCCATGGTAATTCTTCAGTGCTGTTGCTATGGAGGAGAAGTGTATGAAATCTCACTGTRCTGCAAGGAGGGCATGGAAAACTGCATTCTCTCCTGGGAGAGGCAGCACCTTTGAACTCCAGTGGCCAGTTAATGTTTCTTCTGAAATACAGTGGATAAAAATTAATTCTTTCTGCACTGGTGACTGTAAGGATAACCTAGGTTGCTTAAAAAAAAAAAAACAACAAAACAAAACAAACCCAACAAACAAAAAAGCTCATGTAAAGCATTTCAGGGCTGTCTGAGCATCCTGACTGTGCTGTCAGTGAGCATCAGTCAGACATGGCCTGACCTTTTAGGAACAAGTTCTAATGTACAGCAACATTTGAAACTAATCCTTCTGGAGAAYCCAGTGCTTTGAATCACTGCCCTTTCAGTCAGAGTTCAGTGAAGTTGTAAAAGCTGCTTGATGCTGAGATGTGGCCAAAATATCCATGTTTAAACACTTGGTGCTCAGATACAGGCTGGGAATTTTTTTTTTTTTCTCTGAAGATAAATCTTTGTGCTGGGCTGAAAATCAGAGACATGCCTGGGTTTATTTTCACTTCCCAAATGCATCATTTGATAACTGAGGCAGGCTGTTATTACTGTTAATTTCAAGAACATGTTTGATAGAACAGCCCTTGTGCTRTATTTGCTCTGTGATACCAAAAGAAGGGAGTGCTCAAGTAGGGGTTTTCTGGCYGCAAGGTCCTTGGGTTTTCTGGCTATAGGGTTCCCTTTGAAGCCAGTTTGGCAATCTGCAGAGCATGGGGAGACTTCCCCTGCTACAGAAGAGTGGGACTATTTGGGTTTTTGGGTTGTTTTGTGGAATTTTTTTTGCTGTTTTTTTGTTTTTTTGGTTTTTTTTAATGTAGGGCGGATCTTTTTCATCTCAGTTCTGATTGCTCCCATGTCAGAGATGGGTGATTGAGAGGGCAAGTGTTATCAACACTTGCTATTTTGCACTTTTCTGTGGATTTGTTTTGTTTTCCTGCTCTAGGCACACACAGGTTCCTGTCTCTGCCCTGAAATTTCCCGAGGAACAGGATTGCTCCTGCAATCACGGGGTCACGAAGAGTCAATTACATATTAATGGTTTTTATAGTGATGAAGTTAAGAAAAACTTCTCAAAACTGGATGTTCTGTGGAAATTGCCCTTCCTGCCTTGCTTTGTGATTGRTGAAAGTAATTTTTCCTTGGCAGACCCCCAAACAGCAGTTTTGAGATGAGCTTTCAAGAGTTTCTCCCTGTGGTAGAAATTTTTCATGTCTTAAAATGCTTGAGCAGGAAATTTGGATTCTTTCTGTCACTCTAAGGCTCTAAATGTACAGGCTCTAAATGAGAGGCCTGGTGGTGTTAATTGGGGGTTCCAGGCTGAAAAGGGGATCASAAAGAGCTTTTGTGAGCTGGTAGTRTATTTATACCCTGTAAAACAAGAGCAACATCTGCTTGCTTTCAACTGGGAAGTTGAGATGTTCTTTAATCACYAGAAGCAGCTCATGAAATGCTTTTTGTCTTTGAGTTTGTATTTATTACTTCTCCAACTCCACCTCTGCCTTTTCCCTTGCACATCTCTGAAGGTTCAGGATGTCAAGATTTCATAGAGGTGCTTGGCTTCTCTGAGACTGTGAATTGGCATTTTTAATCAGCACTGAAACCATTTCTTTTTTCCCTCAGGACTTTTTAACAGGCACGTAAATATGGCTGTTCTGCTCCTACTCCTGTTGGGAAATGCAGAATTTGCCTTTCCAATGGGTTGAACAGTCAAGTTTCTGCAGAAGTCAACACGGACTGTGAGTGCTTGGAAMTTCTGAAAATCAAGCCCTGAATGACAAGATCAGTATCAAATATAAACATTTAACAACAGAATTTAATCTGTGAAGTTTTTAACTGTCTGGGGCATAAYATTTCCACAACTTCCAACACTTTCTGTCTAGCACTAACTGGTACAAAGTGTGTGTAGATTTTCAAAATGAGCTATTTTTGTATAAATAAGTGTTGAATTCTTTGATGTCYGTCAGAACTTGCTGCTACCTGTCTCTCTTATGGTGAAACAAAGATTCATTCAGTGGTTGTAGCAAATTGGAGGGGAAAAAAAGGGGGGAGGAAGGTCATTCATAGCAGGTATTAAATTTATGAAAGARAAATGTTTTTAAGTAGTTCCCTCCCATCCTGGAGTTTCTTAATGCTCAGAACAATAYGCTCAACTAGTTGGAATTCACTTAGAAGTCTGCTGCCTCAATCTCCTGATTTCCTCTGAGTTAAATTGCATAAGCAGGTGCAGAAAATTCCTGTCATTTGAGGAAATCTTGTAAGGATATCATGTTTCATTCTGGGTAAAGGGAGGGGGAATGGGGCTTCTCTAAGTGCTGTGAGAAACCTGGTGATTGCTCAGGGATCGAACCTTTCCCTCCACTAGGAACACGGGTAATGTACTTGGCACTTTTTCATGAATTGGAAAGTTTTGATTKTGCTTTAACAGCAACTGCTGCTTCCTTTGGCTCTGCACAGGAGAGAAGCGCTGCCTGTGGCCACTGTGTCCCACTAGCACAGGATCACTTTAATACCTTTCCCACTGGCACAGGGGACAGGATCAGTTTGATTCCTTTCCCCTCTTTCCCACTGGAACAAGGGACAGCAGTTTGATTCCTTTCCCCTCTCTTTGCCACTGGCACAGGGGACAGCAGTTTGATTCCTTTCCCCTCTCTTTGCCACTGGCACAGGGGACAGCAGTTTGATTCCTTTCCCCCCTTTCCCACTAGCACGGTTTCAGTTTGATTCCTTTCCCCTCTTTCCCACTGRCAYAGGATCAGTTTGATTCCTCTBCTCTCTCTTTCCCAGCACATCTGCTTGGACTGTAAGAAGAACTTCTGCACMTCCTGCTCCTCCCAGCCCGAAGATGGGCCCCTGCTCTGCCACCTCTGCCAGCGTTTCCGAGCCACAGCTTTTCAGCGGGAGGAGCTGATCAAGATGAAGGTGAAGGATCTGCGAGACTACTTGGCACTCCATGAGATTTCCACAGAGTTCTGTCGTGAAAAGGAGGACCTGGTATTCCTGATCCTTGGCCAGCAGCCTGCAATTACCCAGGAAGATCAGATAAGAACAAACACATTTAATAGCAGTGTCCATGGACAGCAAGACTTTGTGAGTCACCCCCCAACCAGCCTGGCCTCTTCTACCTCACAAGATGAGCCCTCCGTGTCTGCAGATCCCATCTCAAGTTCAGAATCTCAGGAACACCAACAGGTACAGTCTCTGGCCAGAACCATCTTTTGCAAACTCATTCATCTCTGTTTTTGGATTAACTGCTAAGATGTTGYATGTGGTTTTGCTGTGTAAAGCTGTGATTTGCTGTCACTAACTTTGATTTACCATTCATTAGTAGAACAGAATTTGGTGGGCAGTGCTGAATATATCAAATGTTCACTCTCAGATCAACATCACTCCTTTGTGATGTGTTTTCTCTGCTGCTCTGGTCCACACTTGCACAAGAAGCTCATGTGACTGCTTCCTTTGGTACTTGCTGATGACTTCTGACAGTTGTTTGTAGGTGTAATTAAATAGTTGATGTAGTTCTTTAATTCCTGTGCCACACAACAAGCACAGTCTAAAGCAATCTTGTAGCTGGAACCGATGAGTGAGATGATGGGGATGGATGAGGTTTTTGGTTTCTCCTGCACTCGGATCAATAGAAGACAAACCCTGAGTCTGTTGCCAAGTCTTGGTTTATGATGAACCTGCAGTTCTGATGAACCTTGGCAGGGGCATTTGAGCTTAATTATTTTTTATTGACCTTGCTTTGTTTGTCTTTCTGCTCTCTGCTAAGGGAAGTTTACTCAGTGTTTGACATCTGCTCCTTGTCCTATTACAAAGTTAATGGGTGTATGCAGTTCCTGCAGACCAGAGCTGTGAAAATGTGTGTACCTTCTGCTTCCTCAGCAGATACATCTAGTTCAAAGGAAGAGCTTTGCTGGSASAATGGTTTTTACAAATMATTAAAAGGCATTTTTATTCCCTGKTTTTCTGGATATTGCCATTCCAGTTTTTACCAGCTCTGCTGTCTTCACTGTCCCATAATACATTTCAGCTTCTTGTCTCAACTTGCATGACATCCTGCTACAGTTCAGGCTCTTTGATCCTTATTGTTATTCTTGTGCTCTGTAAATATTAACAAGTCCCCACCTGGATAAGTAGGATGGTAACGTTACAGTCTCTTTGTCAGCAGGAAACCAGAGGGAACAGTGGCTGCTGAGGTGAGTCAGCTGAAATTACACTGCTCATTTTATCCAGGGCTCAAAGCAGCTGCCCAGCTTTTCTTCTCTTCTCCAGCTCTGGTGCTGCTGGTCCCTCATTCAGTGTCTCCTGTTTGCCCACTCCAGAAGCCCCCCGAGGAGGTGTTTGCCTGGCTACTGGGAAGATCTGAGCTGTGTTGAGGGGGGTTGTACAGAGCCTTGCACTGAGAGCTCTGATATCACACCACAGCACACTGTGACACTCAGGGCAGGACTGCATATATACACATACATATTTATGTGTATAAATTTGGTCTCCTGATCCATCCTGGAGTTCTGGACTGGGGCTTTAAAGGTTCATCTTCAGCAAGTGTTACTTTGTGCGAGTGCTGCCCAGGTGCGAGTGCCTGGCTTGTGCCTTGTGCTGCCCTTGTCCTTCCAGAGGTCAGGGACTGCAGTGACACTGCCTTGGAGCCRATTTCCCTCCAGAAACCCACAGCTGGTGAAAGCTTTATTTCCTCTTCCAGGCCAATGGCCATGTGCCTCCGAGCCCAGCCTGTGGAACAGAAGCTGAGAATGCAGCAGAAGAAGCAGCAGCAGAGGAGGAGACACAGGTTTGTGTGTCCTGGAATGGAATTTCCTAGGCTAGATTGGCCACCACAGATGAACAGTAGTAACTGAGGCTGACCAAACCCTTCTGTGGCAKCCTCTTGCCCTCTGCATACAGAAAGAACTGGTGTCACTTGGACASTATAATAATATAAATGATTTAGTTMCATCTCAAGACTTGTGTTTCTGACAGATTAATTCAGAGTAGCCACTTACATGTRCATCCAAACCTGAATTCCTGCTAGTGCATGTGCTGAAAATCGATTGAAATTGTAGTTCAGGGTGTTGAGGGCAAGAATAATTCCCTCTTTGCTCCCTTCCCAGTCCATTGACTCAGAAGATAACCTGGTGCTGGGCAGGAAGGCCTCCCTCTCRGACCTGTCGAGCATCGGGGACATCAACGCGCTCTCCGTGCGACAGCTGAAGGAAATCCTCGCCCGCAACTTCGTCAACTACAAAGGCTGCTGTGAGAAGTGGGAGCTGCTGGAGAGGGTCACTCGYCTCTACAGAGAGAAGGACCTTCAACATCTAGGTAAGAAACTTAGCAAACATGGGCCTGTCTTCCAGCTTTTCCCTTTTTACAGGCAGTTTTAGAAGAAAATAGAATTTACCTTACATTTCTGGTACAGCAAAGTGGGGAGGACAGAGGCAGTGTTTTGTACAGAAAGGAGCTGAGCTCTGTTCACCAATACTGGAAGTTGTTTGAGGAGAGAAGTTCTGGGAGCTCTAGACAGGGACTGCAGCAGCACCAGGGCTGTGCATCCTTCACCTCGGGATTGTGCATGGCCCTGGCAGACCCCTCTGGGCACTGCCTCACCCGCAGAGCAGCTGGTGGGTGGATGTACACAACTGGCTGTGCTGGGGGTGAACTCTTATCTCTTAGCTCAGGGTAACTGGCAAAGCCAGCAGGGAAATGCCCTGYCCAGGCAGGAAACTGCCACCAGAGAGCAGCTGGGAGGTTCAGGGCATGTGCTCAGGACAGTGGCTCCCAGGGCTGCCCAGCTGTGGGGTTTGACTTTGTCACAAGAGCATTCCTGCTGCATGTGCTGGGCCTGCACAGGTGACACAGTGGGGGAGGACACAGGTGCATGGAGAATGTATCTGGCTTGATTTTTCAGGTGCCGTTTTGCAYTTCTAAGGGATTTCTTAAAAAAGATGCATATTTATAAATTACTCTCAAGAGAAACTTAACTTTAACACTTTGGTGTCCAAAGTAGTGCTGTTTTCTTAAACACATCTCTCTAGGCTTTGTCCTCTATGGATGATACAAGATTTAAGACACCAGCTTTGGGTTTATATTCTTCTCTTATTTTATCTTGTGCTTTTGATGCCATTTATCTTTTCCCTCACTGTGTGTGACTGTGCTAAACCATTTGGGATTGTGTKACACCAGAGGAACTGGCACAAGGGGCTGCTGCAGGTGCAGCACTGGGAAGCCAAGCTCTGCACACATTCCAAGGCTAAAAATTGAGACACCCCTTTGGATCCCTTATCTCTGGGAAGCTTTAGCTGTTGTGTAAGCTCAGTACAGGAGATTTCTTGTCAGTTGTTGAACCTGTCCTGATCAGGGCCCCAGCTGAGCCTCTCGTGGGGATCAGCAAAAGGAGTTTTGGTTTAGAAACTCCCTCAGGGTTCTCAGCCCCTGCCTTGTAACACTTCTGTCTCAGCTTCTCAGATTCTCACCAAATCCATTTCTCTTCTTCTGTTGCAGTTTTGGACACTGACGATCAAACTGGTGAGTGAAATACTTAATAATGAGTTTTTTATTGGGAAAAACCCTYCAAGATCAAGTTCAACTAGCCAAGGCCACTCCTAAACCRTGTCTCCAAATGCCACATCTACATGGCTTTTAAATCCCTCRCAGGGTTTTCCATTCCACCACTGCCCTGAGCAGGCTGTTCCTGAGCTTGACAACCCTTTTGAAATTGGATATTGGGAAAAAATACTATCTAAACCTCCCTGGCACAACTTGAGGCCATTTCCTCTTGTGCTGTCACTTGTTACTTGGGAACACAGACCCACGGTGCTGCATCACTGGGAATGTCAATGGTATTTGTGTAAAAGCTACAACTCCCTGCTCCTTGTCAGCTGATGGAGTAGCCACATGGGCAGTTCATTCGCAGACCTTGTCCAACATCAGGGAAATCCCATCAGTAGCACCAACCTGGATTGCACAAACCCATCACACCTCCCTGTGTGACCAACCCGTGCTCTGCTGTCCCCGCAGGTGGCGCTGGGGCCTCCAGCGGCGAGGACAACCTGTGCAGGATCTGCATGGACGCTCCCACTGACTGCGTGCTGCTGGAATGCGGGCACATGGTGACGTGCACCAAGTGCGGGAAGCGCATGAGCGAGTGCCCCATCTGCCGCCAGTACGTGATCAGGGCCGTGCACGTCTTCAGGACCTAAGGGGGGCTGTGGGGTGAGGGCTGCTGCTGCCTTAAAGCCTCAGTGCTCTTAGGGAAAGGGCCAACATCCCTGCAAATAGTTACCTTGGAGATAAGCATATGGACCCCGCTGCGAGGGAGGGAAAGAAGAACCTGGGGGAAACTGCTCTGCTCAAGCCATGCCCGACTCTGCTCGTCCCACCATCGTGCTTTACACCACAGTGCCTGGACTCCTCGGAGCTCATTGCCAGCAATCATTAACCACCTCCATCCTAGGATCATTTAAGAACAGATGGATGCCCAGCTTTCCACCCGGGAAGATCAGCTCCAGAGGCTTTGTATTTTCCTCTGAATAATAAAAGTGAACTGGGGTCTCAAAAAGTGTCCTTTGTTTTGCTGCTCAGGCTACACTCAGCAACAAGTTGATATTCAAAGATTAAAATGTCACTGTGCTTGTTAATTTTATTTTTAATTTAATGTAAAATTGTTATGCTTGCAGGACAGGCAGACCGCCTCTCCTTTCCCTAATCCCAGCCTAGTGCAATTGTGGAAAAATGTATAATTTTATATCAAGGTTGTCTTTGTATTATTGGAAACTGTCAGGGGAGGGAGGCTGGGAAGACTCAGCCTTRCCCTGTGTGCTGGGGTTTTGTTTCTGTGCCAGTGGGAGGGAGGTTTCTGGTTTGATTTTGYCGACTTTGACTTCACAGCACGTGCCAGAGGTTGGGCTCAAACTCAACTGCCCTCACTCRCTGAGGGAGCTCCAAATCCAAGGCTTGAACCTTTCCCAGGGTTTAGTGAGGAAACTACACAGCTGCCTAGTAATCCTCCATTGCTGCACAATCATATCTAAGTACAGGTGACTTTTTTTTTAGAAGGGAATCATGGATGAAAGCCTTTGTCTCCCTTGAATCCATGAGCAATCTCTGCTGCAGATCAGCTTCCCCCATCCTCCCCCGTGCTGAGTTTTACWGTTCTGTTACCTTTCACTGCTCAGCACAAGCAATTTATTTTGGTTTTTCTGCTGGTGAGGGTGGGTAGGAGGGAGTTTGTGGCCTGATYCCTGACAGCTCTCCTGGTCAGCATGTTTAGTTGGAAAACTTGCCAGAGAAGTCTGGAAATTGTTGCTGGAGGTGATTGTAACTGGTGTMTTTTCCCCTCAGTGGCCTGCAAGCATCCAGGGCACTTGGCTRTGGCTGCTCCAGTGTCCTTCACCATGGGGTTGTACCCTCATTCCAAGCAGTGGTGAAGCTGAGACCCCCCTGCTGCAGAGCTTTCCTGTCTGGCTGTAGGGAGAGGTGATGGCTCCGTGTCCAAACCCAGCAGAGCACAGCACAGMSSCWGCGTCCCCTCACATCCTGGGGCAGTGGAAATGCAGCTACAGGGACAGCACCAGAGCTCCTTGAAGCAGTAGGTGGGAAAAATGTGACCAGCAAATCCACCTTGTGTGTTCTTCAGCAGAGACAGAGCAGCTCAGCTGCAGGGAGTGCAGGGTCTTTGCTCTGGGAGCTGCAGCCAGAACAGCACCTGAGGTGAGGAATCCATGGCTCAGGAGGTACTGCCGAGGTCTCAGAATCCCCCAAAACCACAGCAGCTGCTGCAGTTCACTGAACTCAGCATTCTGAGTTTTATTTCTGTCCCTGGTCAGGTTGTTCTTTAAGCTTTGACTTTAAGGTTTAACAGCATGAGARCAAACTGGAGCAAGTCAGTGCATTGTGTTGGTAAGAAAGGCAGGTAAGAAGTGACTGTTTACTCTGGAGAGGGCACAAGGGACTTCCAGGAGCTGCAGGAACACACAAAGTGCTGAACAGCCTCGTTTAGGAAATTCACTGTGAAAATTCGTATTGTCATATTTTTCAGTAAACTCAGGGCTGGGGGAATTTAGCAGGAAGAATATTATTCCCCTATGGATAGATGTGCTTTTCCTTGTAGAGGGTAGGTGTATTTTCTCCAGCAGATAAATCAAGTTGCAGATCAATGCCTGAAGTGTTAGGGATGAGATGATCCACCCACCCTGTGATTCCAAAATGTGCTTTCTCAAGGGAGGCCTCTTCTTGTTTCCCTTGTAAAAATGGATATGAGTGRGTTGTTTTTAAAGGAAAATCAAAATCTGGAGGAAACTGATTAATGATCCAAAGGAATATAATGTTCTGAACTAATAAAGTAAATGGAAATATTTATGTGCTTTATGTACACTGTACATTGTTTAAAGATTTGAAAAGTTAATATTCTATTTGAAAAGGGCATGTTMTTCACTATTAAATCCTCTGGTACTATGATGGTTAAACTTACTAGTTTTGGTACAGAAGTCCGGTTTATAATTTTATAATAAAGTTGAAATGTGATTTAGTTAACCTTGTTTCTGACTCTGTTACAAGCAGAGATCCTACAGCTACAGCCTGAAACTGAGATCCCAGGTGCATAAATATTGTTAGAAGAGGTAGACGGGAAAAAARTTACCCGACAACACAAATGACTTTGGCACTATACACAAGTTCCATGGAGTTGATGGTCAATTTTCCTGAACAGGAAGAGTAACCTTTGGAAAACAAGTCCTGACAGCAAAGGAGAAGCTGCTTCAGTTTTATTTCATTATCTATAAAAATACCCAAACTTTAAAAACCCAAGGAGACTAAACTAGCACCTGGATAAGTGCATGGTCTACAGTGTGGGCAGGAAAATGGGATTCAGCAGTGACCTTTCTTGACAGAGTTTAATTCATTCCACAGGGGTGTTACGGATCTTTGTAGCTACCKCTGAGGGCATTTCCTGTCTCTCCACATCTCCACGGAGGAATCTCCCTGTTCCTTCTACCCACCTACTGCCAGCTGTTCCTGGGGCAGCACCGCCCCCTCTGCTAGCACGGGGCCACCAGCCTGCGCTTCCGGATGCATTCCCAGATCCACCGGGGGGACACGCGCTTGGCACCSGGATTGTCCTCAATGTCCCCAATCACGTGGGTGGCCGAGGCCGTGTCAAACTCTGCCACCAGGTCCCCGTCGTAGGCGATGAAGTAGCGGCGGATTCTGTCAAAGTCCTTCACGGAGGGTGCCAGGTAGAGCTTCACTCCCGTGAAAATGTCCAGCAGTGGCTGCTGAGGGGGAAAGGACAAGCAGAGCTCGGGCAAAACATTCCTTTGTAGCTGGAAGTGAACAGCCAACAACAGCCTCTGCTTCCTCCCACCACCCTGCTGCAGGGCTGTCCAGCTGACTGTACTGTACCTTCTTCCCGTTGTCCTCCATCTCCGATGCTTTTCTCTTCTCTCCTCGTTTCTCCTCRGATTTTTGAGGGGATCCAAAGATTCCTTTGCTCTCTAAAAACAAAAACCTGGCTGAAGTGTATGTTGTGTCCAGGTACTGGTTATGTTTTAATTTGGGAGGARAGAATAAAGAGCAGAAGGGAAGAGTTTCCTCCCCTCTTTCTGGAAGATCCATGAATTAGGACTGTCACTAGTGAGATACATTTTTCTACTGTAAATGGTGTGGGCATCCTCCTGCTCCCATTCCCAGGATGCTGCTGCCACCACACTGTCCTTGGTGAAACTGCTCAGCAATCTGCTTCACGTTCCAACTCAATTTACCTGGAAATCACCTCCAGCCACATGTCCCATTACACGCATGAGTTCCATCCAAATACAATTAAATACTGGCTCATGGCCAACAATGTCTAAGCAAAGGCCTGTGACCTGCAGGGATGGGAGCAGTGAACACCRACCTCAACAGCATCCTCAGTGCTGTTTCTATCCATCTTCTCCCAATCCCAGGACATCTCAGAGCTGTGGCTACTCAATTCCTACTGGGCCAAACCAAGGATCTCAACAGCTTTGCCCATTACCCCTGAGGTGCACACAGAAGGTACTGTGGGATTTTCACGACGCTGACAGAAGGCAAAGGACACAGCCCCAGACTCCTCTCCTGACAGCACCACTTACCTTCTGCCTTCTGTGCCTTTACAGGTGACTTGCTGGGGGCACTCTTAATRCTGCTGTGAGGTGTGGAAGACCTGGAATTCCCAGAATTCCCATCATTYTCCCCGCTGCTGCTGGCCGTGGACTCCTCTTCCTCCCCAGCCACAACGCTGAAATCAGCCTTCTCCTTGGAGAGCTGGTACAGCTCCTGCCCAGCAGAAACAGAGCATTCATCACATCTGACACTGCACATGAGTTGTGGTGCAGARGATCCTCTCGTTTTCTCCCCCCTGGAAGTATTTGCTCAGATGTTTTTCCTTCCTGCAGTAATTTTCCTGTCAACTCTGTCCAAACTCCCTGCATTCCACCCCTGTGCCTGGCATTAAGAGAAGCCACATAGGGAGGAACAAAAGCCACACACACATCAGCTGCTCCAGAGCAAGACAAGCTGATAGACCAGTGCCTGAAGGATGAGCAGTGCCCAGTGCTCACTGTGGGAACAGCCCATCTGCAGAGGGGTTTGTTCCTCTCTCCTCCCCACAGGRATCCTGAGAGCCTGCAGGACAGCAGGGAGGCTGCACCACTCCTGCYTTCCATGGCCCTGGCAGCTGCTGCCAGCCCCACACTGCAGGAACTCCCCCACTGGGCCCCTCTGCCCCAGGATACCCACGGGTACTTCCCAAATGCCTCTCCCAACCTCAACAACTGACAGGAAACCGAGTGACCGTGGAGAATAAAGGTCACCTCCGAGGAAGGCAATTCCTCCCTCTGTCACAAAAGCTGACAGAACCAACTGCCAGCACAGACCTTCCTGACAGGGCACAACAAAACAGCTCCAGAGACYGAGAGGCCTCTGCAGCAGAACAACCCAGCCTGAGCCCGGAATAAGGGAAAAGGGAACATGCCATCACAGGCAGCAGCCAGCAGGTCCCTGCACTGCCCGCTCTGATTCCTGCTGGCTGATTTCTCTGAGCCACAGAGCGGTGCCAGAAGCTGCTCTCCCCGTGCTGCAGTGCCCTGTGCCCACCTTGAGCTGCTGCAGGTTGGTGGCTGTTTGCCAGTCCTTGTCGTCGCGGATGCGGGTGCAGCGCGGGAAGCGGATGGAGATCCCGTCYGCAGTGTGAGCTTCAGCCTTGGAGAACTCTGCGCCCGTGATCTCCCACACCGGGGCTTTCTAAAGACAGCAGGGAGGAAGCCACGTCACATTCCTGTGTTCCCTCAGCTCCAAAGTGTCTCACTCCCCACTCATACACAGAATTCTGCATACACAAACTGACCTTCCTGGTCACCTCAATTAGAAAATCCTATTTGTTCACTAAGCCACAGATCCTTCACTAATATATCATACTAGTTCCTAAATAACACCTTCTCTTTCAGCCATACACAGAGCATACTGACACATTCCCTAAAACAACAGCAACTTTGGGTTTGCAGTTGTGCTTCAACCATTTAAAGTGAGATTTCTCATATCTCAAATTTAAAAGTAAGCTCACTTCTGGAAGAGATTTAATGCACAAGAATATTTCCCAAAACTGCTGCAGGTGTGATTTCTTCATAAAGCTCTTAGCCTCAAATGCACCTGCAAGATTGAGAGATAAAAACTTGTGCTTAATTTCCCATTCCAAGTATGAAGATTAATTTCGTAACAGAGACAACTTCTAAGCTGTCCTTCTAMAGGATTTATAGAAGATTGCAGAATAAGGGCTGGGAAGTGTTAAATATTTAATGATTATGAGAGCACTCACCTTTGGATCTGGGACAATGAAGTCTGGGTAGTAGATTTTGTTAATTTTTAGCCACCTTGGAATTTTAGTAGGATCCTATTAATTAAAAGCACAAAATGAGTAACACTTATCATATATAAACCTAATTCTACAAAAGCAGCTGCTGAAACACAATGTAGATCAGCACWGAGGTATTACATTGCCTCTGCATGGATGACGCTTGCAGTGATCTGCAGCMGTTTCTCTCATTTAGAAAATCACAAATATTACCCAAAACAGCTCTCAATTCCTGTCATTCTGTMTGTGAAACAAGCACAGTTGCTCCAATTGTGATTCATGCAAAACTACCCTCTTTTTTAAAAAAAAGATTCTACAGCCTTGATGTAAATGACTTTCAGGATGTGGAGTTAATATTAAAATTCAGCTCTCTGGTTATTTGTCCAGTCTTGAAAAGCAAGAYAAGTCACTGACAGAAGATTTAACTCCAACCCCAGGTTATGGAGCCACCAGAGCAGAGTCTGACCGAGCACTTTCCTCCCACAGCCCCATCTAGTGACTGCCTTTGCCAATCACAACGTGCCCAAAAATCCCAATTAAAAATTGGTGCTCTTCCCAACGAAACTTGGTCCTAGCAGGAAACAGATGGTGCCTGGCTTCCCACTCGGTGCCTGGGTACAGATCCCAGGCAGTGCCTCATSCAGGAGCTGGCTGCACTGACATCTCCCTTGTCACTGTTTATGTGCCTGAACTCTGATTCATTCCTGGCAAGGGCACCTCAACCCTGCAGTGCAGCAGCACCTCAGCCCTTTGCTGAGCAACCCTCAGCTCCCCCTCTCACCTTGCTGATCTTCACCATGTCCAGCTCTGTCTGCAGACGCGCCAGGGTGGCRTCATCGTGGCCACCAGAGCACTTGGTCACCGTGCACCACTTCTCACTCTTGGGGTCRTAGCAGCCCATGAGGAAGATGGACATCATCCCACCTGCACAGCAACAGCAGRGTGGGTCATGTCTTCCACAGGACAAGCCACAGCTTTTCAGAAATCAGAGCCAAAACCCTCTTCTATCTTTGGGAGTCAAAGGGGCCTGGGCTTGTGATGGTTTTGTTGCCTTGAATGACCAGTTTTTAATAAGGACACAGACACAGTTAAGGGGATAAAAGGGTTTTACCTCGGTATTTGGGATCCCAGGTGCATAACTTGATGGCAGAATGCATGCGTGTATAGCACGGGTACAAGTTTTATAGATTTCAGGAATTAGCATATTTATCTAGGATTCCCCAATAAGAAACTTAACAAATGCAGTAATGTCCCCCTATTCTAATGAATCCCCCCCCAGATGAGGCCAGAGCTCAGTTTACACAAGATGTTCCAGACAGAAGGCTTCACCCAAGGCTGGAGCCTCGGGTTTAAGATAGCACAGGGCACACTGACTCCTTCCTGAGGATGTTTGGATGTTTGGTCTCTCTGCCCAGCAGAACTCCTGAACTAAGCTGGAATATCAGGCTCCAGGAATTACAAACATGGGCTAAGGGGTACAGGGGGATGCATAGAGGGTACAGAAAGCATAAAAATGAAAAGCAAAAATCATCAGGCATCATTTTCAGGGCCACTCACAAAACTGAACAGAGCCCTTGCACTGTGCAACAGCCCAGCTCAATGCCTCCAGCTCTGCTGTGCCAACCCACAGCAAACCCACGGCAAACCCACGGCAAACTCATGGCCCAGCATGTATGGGCTGCAGCAGCTGATCAGTGCTCCAGCCACCTTCATTCTGAAGGCCTGGAACAGGAAAAACCTTGGGAGTGTCCTGAAGTGACAGATGTCTGATTTAAGCCAGTTCCAGACCTACCTTTACTGCCTTGCCCGTAGAAAGCCCCCAGCACCACCAGGTCAGCTGTGTCAGCCATTGCCCCCTCGTTGAGATAATCCTTCTTCACCTTCAGCCAGTGCCGTTTCCCTGGTTCATAATTACCCTGTGCAAAGCAAGACAGAGCCCCTTCAGAGAGATCCCCTGGTGGGCATCAGCTCCTCAGACAGCCCTGGCCTTTACCCAGCTCAGCAGGAGAAGCAACTTGGACTGGGTATCAGCACTGAGAGGAAGCCAGAGATGTCTGAAAAATGCTCAGCCTTGAGTGCTCACTCTGTCTGTAGTCATTCCCCAATTCCCAGCTTACACCAGTGCAGTGAAAACCTGAACTTGCCTTTAAATCCTTCAACACCAGCCCTTCCAGCCCCTCACGGATGACTCGGGTGATCATGTCTGCCAGGTCTGAAGCTTTCTGGAAAGGAGAGGGATCATGGTTAGCTCAGGACTGTCAAAGGGCTGTGGTCTTCAGCCTTTCCCTTTGCAGCAGTAGTGCACTAAACCSAAAACTGCAGAGAGAGGAACAGGTAATTTTATAATACGATTCTAAGCAGAATCCCATCTATGTTCTCTTGGTGCACATCTAGTGACCAAGCTGGGAATATGTCCCAAGAAGAGAAGGTTTGGTTAAAAAGAAACCCTCAAGAGATGTGGCTGCCCCACTGAGTGTGTCCCATGCCAGATTTCCTCAGCCAGCAGMCAGTTTCCTTCTTTACCCAGCTGCCTTAGGATCCATGTACCTTCTTCTGCCCAAAATGTCCAGGCATTCTCCACCAAACCAAGGTGCTACTGAAATCAGCAGGAATGGGGAAAAATTATGGGACATCAGGCTTGTGCATAATCAAAGGAAACTCCCAGCATGCTGTGCCTCAGTGCAAGTTTTAGCAGCCAGAATGTCCCAGGGCTGTGTGACACTTGGAAGTGGCAGCAGTGTGGCTCCCTTCAATCACACTGCAGTCACAGCTCAGCACTGCACAGCACACRCTGAGTGACATCAGGCTCCTGTTAACTGTTTCATGGTGACAATGGCTAGAAAATCATTAACAATCCAAAACCCTGAGATATCCAAGTTAAGATTATACTGAAGGAGCTGGAGCCAGCACAGTATGGGAATATAATGTTGGCTCAAGAAGTCTTGCACACAGAGCAGCAGCAGAACCATTCTGCCAGGGTGAATTTGGACTTAATCACAAAAAAAACCCACAGTGAAAGAGCAGGGCAGCACTGGAAGGGAGCTCTGGACTCACTGTGACGTGTTTCATCTCCGAGAACAGGATCCGGTTGGGGATTTCCACCATGTTGTCGTGCAGGAACTTGCGCCGCTCACACAGGGGCCTGGAGCAGGGCACAGAAAATTAGGGACAAGCAGCAATTCCAACAGGAACATTGAAAAAAGCTGTTAAAGGCAATTAATTATTTATCCTCAGAGCTCCAGAGAGGCCAAATAGTTTTTACTCTCCTCCAGAAAGTGATAAAATAGAAAATCATGTTAATTGTGCGTTTAGAGGATGTAAGATGAGAAGCTGAGATGCAGACAATACCAATATTTTGGGGAACAAGAGGAGCTCCACAKCAAAACTCCCTGGCACAGCAAGGTTTCTCCCATGCACCCTGATTGTGCAGGGTGAGTGGCCAGTCTGCCAGCCCACATCTCCCTGCATTAGTGGTGTTTGCAGCCAGCTCATCCTGGGAAAACAGCCCAGCCCCTGCCAGACACACCTGTCCATCAGGCTGAGGTCATTGAAGTAGATGCAGTCAAACACAAACAGGCAGACGTTGGCATCTTGGAAAGCAGCTTTCTGAAAGACAATTAACATCAATTAAACATCAAGAGAAATCTGGGGGCACAGAAGTTTTAGAAAAGTAACAGAAACAAAGGGATGGATTTTTATCTCTGTAAATTTTAAGATTAGGCCTCTTCTAAAAGGCAGAAGTGTWCTGAGAATTAAGATTTAGACTGAATGTGTCAAAGCACAAGCTAAGAAGATAAAACACATTCATTTCCTAGGAATGGGGAAATAATGCTAAAAATATTAATGACTTTGGGCAGTGCAACATCTGTCCCTAGCGCTGCAACAAAACCCAACAAACCTCCAGATATGTCAGATTAATGGCTACTTTTAACTTCAGCAGTTATAGTTTAATTTTCATTTTCCTGTCCTCTTYCTCACCCCCATTCAGTCTAGACACAACACTACATAACACTTATATGGAATAATCACTGCACCACTGTGGTCTCCCACGCTGCCATACGTTGCTCAAGCCATGCTAAACAATGACAGAATTACAAGATTTTCTCAAGATTTTTTTTAGTATTATTACAATATTAATTTAAAAGTAATATTTTAATATTAATCTATTGAGCTGAAGTTGTGCTAATGCCCTGCCAGTGGTCAGATTAATATCAATGTATTGTATTAAAGCAGTAGTTYTTCAATATCAGCTTTCTCACTAATCTTATTTTTTCCCCAGGTGCTTCTAACAAGCACCAGAGCTCTGAAATTACCATGTGATAATAGACTGTGTTTAAGTCAGCAAATTAACAGCTTTCAAACACAACAAAGCATTTTTATTTCATTTTTTAATTTTACCTTGTGCACACCAAGAGTCCCAAAAGGAAGTGGCTTGCCAGTTTTATTGTCAATCAGAAGAACTTCTGAATCCAGGATCATACTTTGCCCACCAGGGAAAGCCTGGGGGATGAAGTCCTTAAAATGGGCTACCTTGGGAATAGAAACAAAAAGAAAAATAACTGACTGAAGAGAGGGATTCACTCCAATGCAAGTGTTTTCCCCACAGATATGAGGCACATGTGGCACATCTGCACTTCTATGGACACACAGCAAATAGAAAAATGAGGCTTTAAGAAACAACTGAGTTGCTCAGCTGGCACCAAGGTTCCCAAAATGCAGTGCATAACAAGGACTCTACAGCAGAGAGATGAAATTTAGTTTCAAGCTCTTCATGCACACCAAAATTAAGTGTTGCTTTTCCAGAGTCTCCGTATCTATATAAATTAGAAATAAACCTACAAGAGAAGGAATTCTCCATCCCTATGGAAAGAAACTATTGGGAATGCAGTGGAGGAGCTGGCACAAAGGATGAGGCAGTGGCCAGGTGCTTACTTTGTGGGGGAGCACAGGTTTGAGGCTCCTGCTGAAGTAGCTGAAGTGATCTCCATTTTTGTGGACCTGCACACGCTCACCGTCGTACTTGATCTCGGCGTACATCCCGTTGGGACACTTCTTCATGGCATACTCGATGGACTTGCAGGCCTCAGCCTTGGGGGGAGAGAGGATCCAAACACTCAGGTGATACATTGAAAACAAAGCTACTCTCACCTAAGAGTTCATGGAAGTTCAGAAAAGAACTACAACGAATTCCCTTGTAGAGCTAACCTCTGTTAGCAAGTCCAAATTTACCTTTCTTATTCACTTACTTAGAACAATCTGCATATGCCCAGATAATGACAGCTTTTCAGTGCTTATCTCCTCCAAATGCTTTAAAATGTACACTGTGCCTTCTGTAGAAGTGTGCTCAGCCCAAAGTAAATATTTAATTCCTCTTTGCTCACACAAAAAGCCAAATTTATTTGAATCTCTAATCCACTGGAAAGCTTAYACTCTTCCCAGAGAAAAGGATCAACTTTTGCAATGACAGCAAACAAATATAAAAGACTGAGAGCAAGAGTGAAAGCAAGGCAAGATTTTAGCCTGGCAGTRGCACTGAAGGTGCAAGTACTGAGYATATTGAATACTYGACCTTGTGATGCTTTAAACAAAAATCACCCTGCACAGTCAGTGCACATGGCACACCAGCTCTTCCCTGCTCCTGACCCTTCCAGGGGGGTTTCCTGGCTGGCAGGAGGAGTCCTGACCTACCAGCATGGGCTGCACGGGGGTCATGAGCGAGGCCTGCACACTCAGGGTCCTCTTGGTGCCCGGCACCTTCTCAGCCTCCTGCTGGTTCTGCAGCACCCGCTCCACCACGTCCTGCAGGTTCCGCGAGGCCTTGAACGCCTCGTAGGCGTTGGGATCCAGAGCATCCAGCCTTGAACCAATTGAGAGAGGGGACATGGATCAGCCTCAGGGCTGCTGCTGCTGCTGCTGCTGCCTTAGGAAATGAGCCTTTCTGGGTTTCTGTCACAATGCACAACAACACTTACACGTGCTTTGCTCCAGCATTCATTTTCAAGTCATGTTTAATTAGCCTGATGATGCATTTCAGGTCGTTGCCCGTACACCTGAAGAAGAGAAGATTCAGCAAAGGTGGACATTGAAGTGAACAAATTTCCAGCTAAAAAGAAAGAACTGGTCCAGGTCTCTTTTAAAGAAAGGTCCTTCCCTTGTGGAGGGTTTAAACAYGAATGAGGACACACATTAATAGTGACACCTCAGAGGCACAAGGGGATATCCAAAAGGCTTTCTAGCATCTTTATGCCAACATTAATTCTGCCTCAGTGCTGATGCACCTTCCAGAATTTCCTTAGTTAATGCATCAAGAGTTACTGACAGTAAAATCCTCAGCCTCAGATCAACACAAACTGAGCCAGAGCATGAATTTTGGTCTAAATGACTTGAAGGCTTTTCCCAAAGTACTTAAGAACAGCAACTTAATGAACAGCTAAACACCATTAGGGYAGTTCTGCAAATGCCTTGATTGAAGGGTGTCCTGACAGGGAGGGATGAAGTTCTCTGGCACGAACAGGAGCCCTACATGTCAAGGTGTCTCAATCACACCACTCACAGCAGCTCACAGATGCTAATTCAGTTCAGTCTCTGTAGCTCATGATTAATTTTTCACCTTTTCCAGCCTGTGATCCCTAGAGAAGCACTGCCAGTGTTAGGGCAAAGCTTCCCTCACCTGCGACTGATCTGCTGCAGGACACTCTGCTGGTCATCCTCCTTGGTGAGCTTGGAGAGCTGCATTAGGAACTCATCCACCTCCTGGATGGTCAGCAGGCTCTTGGCTGCTGGAGGACAAGTCCTGCTCTGCTCGAAGAAGATCCTTATGGTCTCGGAAACATCTCCCTGTCTCCAAAAACAAAACCAGGGTGTGGATGAGAGGCATGGCCAGAGAATGGGGACGCCATTAGGGATTCAGCATGTTCCAGTGAGGATT
Organism: Malurus melanocephalus; assembly: GCF_030028575.1. Taxonomy (NCBI): domain Eukaryota; kingdom Metazoa; phylum Chordata; class Aves; order Passeriformes; family Maluridae; genus Malurus; species Malurus melanocephalus. The sequence continues at coordinate 1,089,703 of NW_026623425.1, forward strand.
AAGGACAGGAATGATGCTGGGATTGCGTTAAGAAATTGCAATCAAACATTCAAGGAAGCTGCCACAACACATAAAGCTGCTCAGCTGTTTCRTTTGCCAAAAAAAGGTAATTAAGAGTACCAGCATCATCTCATGGCTCTATTTTTCACTGCTGCAGCAGCACAGACCCTTTATTTCCTCAGGATGAATCCACTTGTAAATCCAAGGATGTGGGACAGGCCAGTGATGGCACTGGAAGGCAGTATACAGCAAGGCAATAAACACAGATGAAAGAATTACATTTATTATCTAATTTACCCATTTTCTCCACCTTGCAGTGAATCAGAGGGTGCACAGTCAGTCAATCACCAACTCCTGTGCACAGGGACTCAATGCAMAAGTGAGCACTTGCAATTGTACCAGCTTAATTGTATCAACCAACTGCAGCTGCCAGTGACAGGTCTGTTAATTGAATCCCAGCTTTTGATAGGTGATGTTACAAAAAAAGAATAATATAAATCAGTTCCATAGGAATGTGCCAGACAAAGGAGTTTAGACAAACAGGTGCAGCCCACCTTGCCTAGATAATTTCAGTCTTGCTTTCTAAAGCTTTGCAGGTGGATTCTTAGCCTGCTTTCTGTTTAAATATGATTTCTTACAGGTTCCAGATGGCAGAAAATGCTATGAGAAYTGCTAAAATCAAAGAAAACCGAAATAAATCACCAACTCCCATTCTAACAGTCAAGCTAAGGAGTAAAAGAACCCAAACCATTATAGAATTTTCATGAGCAAAGGGTTGAACAGCAGAAATTAGGAGAACTGCTGTCTGTACTCACCTGTTCCAGGTCCCGGACCATTTCCTCCTGGTTGCAGTTGAAAATCCTACTGAACAGCTTTACAATCTGCTTATCATTCAAGTTGTAAACGATTTTAATGACACCTGGTAACAGCAGCTTAATGGTCAGGTATACATCACCATGAAAACCATCTGGAAAAAAAAAAAGCACATTATAATGGTGAGGATTTATTTTCATGTCCTGGCTCTGGTTGGTTGTGCCCATTTGCATAACCCTGGGGATAAAACCCCCAGCTGGGGCTTCATTTTRCTCCACATGAAAGGAATTCTTAGAGGAAATACCCACAATTTGCCTCTAAATCTGATCTCAGCACTACATTTGGCACAACACCTGAGYGAGACATTTTTGTCTGAATTTGCTATTTAAAGAGTTCACTTTTCAAAGATTATCTCAAGAAATCACCACAGCACAAGGCTGGGATCACCCAACAATTGGATTTTACCACATTTTTCCTTTTGAAACTGTACTTTAAGGTTGATTCTGAGAGGGTTGAGAATTCCAAGCAGGAGCCATACCTCCTGCAGATCCCTTCCTGAGGAAGTCCTGGATGATCTGAGTTTTCACATTGTAGCTYGGCTTTTCGGCCACCATGGCACAGAGCTTGCGGAATTCCCGCAGCAGGCAGTCCTTGTGCTTGGGATCACACCTGCTGGCAGACAGGCTGGACTTGTGGGCAGAGTTTGCAGGGGCAGGGGCATCTTCTGAATTCTTTGGCTTGGCTGCATCAAACACATCACAAAAGTTGCTTTTTTAAAACAATAAAAATGCTTAAATGTTGAAGTTGAAGCTACCTCCGCTTGGCATGCTGAGAACAACCCCAGTGTGCTGGCAAAGCTTCAGAGCTGAGCAATGGGTAAAATTTCTGACTTAAAAAAAMCCCTTTAAACTATTTCTGTGCTTCMCATTTCCCCAGAATTTCCTGGATCTTAATTCCACTAGACAAATATGATTAAACCATGGTGAAAAGGAATSTTTCCTGCCAGATGCCACTGTTTGTTTTTATCTACTTTATAGGCTTTTGCTCATCACAGACAGATGTTTCCCTAGAATAATTTCTCAAGTAGGGGGAAATGTCCCAACCCCTTTTCTCTTCTAACACCAATCCCCTACAGGAGGTGATGCCTTTGGCTGTGTTGTGACTCTGAGCAGTCTGGAGCTCCAGGGCAGTGTCAGGTCAGTCAGAGCTCACACAGGGACTGCCCCTTTGGCAGCTGCTCCTCAGGACAAGTTTTCCTTTCCATGACCACAACTGGGAATTCCTCACAAACAGCTTTTTTTTTCCAGATTTTGATCTCCACATGGGRTAACTTTCAGTTTGACTGGAATTAGCCAATGGATGCAGGCAGATGGAGTCAGCCTCACAGCCTAAGAAAACACTGACTGCTTTTAACAAACCAGAATTAAAACACCCTAAATCATCAACAGATAAAAACCTACTGATCTGAGCCAAGCTAAAACACCTCTGATGCTGAAATTAAAAGGAACTGATTTCCCAAAATCAGTTTCTTAATTCTTACCACTGAATCCAGAGAATTTTTTTGGTGGATCTTTTGTGGTCAGCTGCCCTGTGGCTGTGAGCTTGGCCTGAACTATCACCTTTTTCTTCGGAGTACTTCCAGCCTTGGAATTAGCTTCTGAAAAGCAGAAAGGTTCAAAGAAGCAGTCARGAATAATCTCATACATCCCTCACCATGTTATGTATGACACAAAGCAAAAAGTCTTAAAAGAAATGGGAATTGGAGGAGAAAAAAACCCCAATGTTTTTCAGATAACAAAAGTTACAAGAATATGTCATTCATTAAAGAGCACAGAAAAAGGTGGAAATGGAAAATAACTGATGTTTYCTCATGGGTTTCACTTGTCCATCAATTAAATCACCTAGGCCTTGTCCACAGTCAGTTGTAACAAACACATCAAGGAGTGCCACTGTAAATTTCTTCCCTTTCCCACAGGACTGAGACAGGGATTGGCACAGAACCACACACTTTGTCCCTGAGCCACACAAACACATCCATGAGGGTTTCAAAGGCATAGCTAGATGACAGCCTGTGGCACAAGTTGAAAGAAAGGAGAAAAGTGATCCTGGCATTGCCTCATGCCTCACCTGAGATGTGCTTGTTGATTATTTCTTTCTCCTCATCCTGCAGCTCTTCCCACCCCTCCAAGTCTGTGATGTCTTCGATTTTCTTGGTGGTGGCCCGGGCCTTGTCCAGCTTCTCAAAGATGCACTTGACATGGTACCACTCCTTCATGTCGCCCCCGGACTCGGTGAAAGGATTGGGAACGATCTTCCCRATGCGCACCATCCCCTTCACGATCTTCTCCTTGCACTTCTTGCAGCCCGCGGTGCCTCGCTTGGCATAGTCCACGCAGTACCTCTGCTCTGCCATGTCCTGTGCAGCWGTGCAGGCTGAGCGCAGCCAGGTGCCCAAAAACAGGGAGAGAGGAAAGGGCCCGGCAGCACCGCGCTGGTTTGCGGATGGSAGGGAGAGAGGCTGGAACAGCAGCTGGCACCAGTAACCGGGGCTGACTCCGACACAGTGAGAGAAAGGTCTGGGCAAGAGGAGCTGTGGGCAAGTGCAGAACAGCGCTGTGGCCCTGCCGAGGGCGCGGGCAGCGTGTGACAGTGTCCTGGCGCCCGTGGGCATCCAGTCTGTGCTGAGGGTGCTGCGAGCGACAGAGGAGACACTGAGCACCCTGTGCCCCCCCAGCCCTCATCCCCCGGCCCGGCACTCCATGCCCAGCGGCCTCCATCGCCCTCACTCCCCAGCCCCACACAGACCCCTCACTCCCAGGCCTCCGCCCGCCCCTTCTCCCCGCCCCGAGGCCGCTTTCCCGCCCTGCCCGCTCCGGCTCAACCACCGCCTGGCGCCGCCGCCGCAAGCCCCAGGCCGTTCCCSGTCGCTCACCGAGCTCCTCACGGTGCCGCCATCCCGCCCCCAGCTCCGTCCGGACCCCTGGAACCCCCCAGCCCCTCAGGCCGGGGCCGCCGCCGCCACCGGGACACGAGCGCGCCCGCCCGGCTTCCGTAGGGCCACGCGCGCGCGCGCCGCGCCGGGCCCCGCCCCTTCCGCCCCGAGCTGCCGCCGGAGAGGCGGGCACGCGCACAGGCCACGCCCCCTCGTCCCGGCTCGCTCCGCCCCCAGCACGCGCCCGGAGCGTTTTCCCGCCTTTGGCCCGGCTGAGGGGGAGCGGGGTTTGTGTCTGAGGCGATGGGGGAACAGTGCCTGGGGCGGCACCGGGACACCGCCTGGGGCGATGGACGGTCCCTGTCCTGAGACGATGGAGGGACAGTGCCTGGGGCGGCACCGGACAGCGCCTGGGGCGATGGGGGAACAGTGCCCTGGGGCGGCACCGGAACACCGCCTGGGGCGATGGAGGGTCCCTGTCCTGAGACGATGGAGGGACAGTGCCTGGGGCGGCACCGGACAGCGCCTGGGGCGATGGGGGAACAGTGCCCTGGGGCGGCACCGGAACACCGCCTGGGGCGATGGAGGGTCCCTGTCCTGAGATGGTGCCTTGTTCGAACCCTGAGGCGATGGAGAGTCCACACCCTCAGGCTGCACCAGAACAGTGCCCTGAGGCGATGGAGGGACAGTGCTCCGGGATGGCACCGGGTCCCCGCSCTGAGGCGGTGGAGGATCCGTGCCTTGGGGCAGTGCCAGCACCGGGACCAGAGGCGGCACCGGGTCCTTTCCCTGAGACAATAAAATTCCCCCTCCATGAGGCGATGGAAAGTCCATACCCTGAGGTAGTGCCTGGGCTGTGCCGTGAGGTAATGGAAGGTCTGTGCCGTGAGGTGATGGCGGTCCCCACCACATGGGTGCCTCCATCAGAGGACTGCACCCTGTATGTCCCACCCTGAGGCRATGCCCTATTCCCAACCTCCCACAGCTGGCTTTCCAAGAGCACTGCACCCACCAAGCTGAGGCAGGTTTGAGGGGATGCGCCACACTGGCTTACCAAGAGCGCTCTGCCGTGTTGGCACAGCTTTGAGGTGCTGTTGGATCATCCAGCCATAGAGATGGTCCCTCCAAGAGTTCTGCACTGTGTTTATGCAGGTCTGAGCCACTGCCTGATCCCCAGCCTCAGGAAGCTGTCCCTTCGAGAGTGCTGTGCCATGTTGGTGCAGGTTTGAGGTGCTGCCATGTCACCTGGCCCTCAGCCTGGGCCCTCAGTACCTGCACAGGCCTGAAGTGCTGCTTTGTGACCTCCCGAAATTGTCCCTCCCAGACCCTCACACTGTGTGTGGGCCTGAGGTGCTGCTGTATCACCCCAGGGCCCTAAGAACAGCCCTTCATCCCAGTAGAGGTGAGCACACAGCTGCAGTCCAGCTGTTGGCTCTCTGCTGGTGGCAGCCATCCCTGTTCCACTGATGGAAGTGCTGTTGTGCTGTGCCAGGAGGCTGCTGAGGAGGCTGGAATGGATGCAGTACACACCACCACAGGATTGCTGCCTTCATCCATGGAAAGGATGCTGTGTGGGTTGACATGGCCAAGTCTCCGACCTGATTTGCTGTGCTTCAAAAGCAGAGTATGAGACATAAGGTACAGAATTTGTTTCACCAGCCATATGTCTGTCTTTTTGCTGGCCTCCAGCTGGTTGCAAAGTAAGCTACAGGCAGCCTTCCTCTCTTTCCCAGCACATCAAATTCCAGCTACACAAACCACACTGTTTGGAGCTGTGAGTGAGTGTAACAACTATGCCTGGTCACAAAACTGGGATAAAGTCTGACAGAGGCATTTCTGATCACTGRGAGCTGGCTGTGAACAGGCAGGCTGCATTCATTTGCAATATTTTACATTGCAATGTTTGCTCTTGGACAATGCATTCAACCCATGATCTCAGGATGGAAAGGCACCTTCCTGTCCCTCATGGCCCAAAAGTGGTGAGGAAACCCCAAACCAAAAGAAAGAAACAAGCTCCCCCAACCAAATCCAGCTCTGACTCACAGAAGGATTCGGAGAGGTCTTCCTGCTATGGATTTTAAGTGGAAGGCACCCAGACCACCATGACACTCCAGATTTTTTGCTGAGTGCATTCAGCTCCAAGACGCCACATTTGGCAGACCTGGATTGAAGATTGAACGGGTGAGTTTAATGTGATTCGATTTTTAATAGTTCAAATTGCTTTGAGAAATTATTTACAGAACCAGCAGTGRCTGGGGTGCAACAGTTTGTATGAACACTGGGATCTGAGGGGGGAAGAAAACAACGAAACCCAGGTAAAGATGAGGTGTTCAGGTGCTGTGATGTAAAGGTGTGCTGAGCTTGCYGGGAGCACAGAGCTCATGGCACCACAGTGAGATCTCTCATTCACTGTGTGTTTGAGCCAGGTAAAAGAGATGGAGAATCAAGGGCTGACACTGCAGCACATCATTGTCAGGTTTAAAAAAGGCAGCTGAGCAACCTGGCAGTGCTGAGATCTGCTTCCCAAGCTCTGGCTGCCTAAAAGTCAGCAAAATGGGCTCAACTAGGCAGCGTCTTCGATCAGCAGTGGAACATTTTGGAGGCCTCAGTGAGGGTGAGATGAATTGCTCCTGGCTCTTTTCAGCCTGGAGGGGGTTTGGATGGCAGCAGGGACAAGTGAGTGGAGGAGGAGGCTGCCCCTCTGGAGAGTGGTGCAGAGGCTGGAGATTGATGGCCTGGCTGTGAGAGATGCAGCGAGCACAGGCAGGTGGCAGAAGGCTGCCACGAGAAACTGGGAGTTTTAGATAAATTTCCTCTCTGAAAAACATACACAACTGCTGTTTTTTGGTTGCTCTGGAAAGGCCTGGGAATAACAGCAAAAGCCAGTGCGCTCTTAATGCCAGCTCTCCTTTTCTTGAGCAGTAGATGAAGGCTCTGCAGCTTGCAGCATTAATTTTGTTGATTTTCCACTGTAGCTCCAAAGCAATTGGTGGGAAGTTGAAACTGTGCTTCTTCATAGAATCACAGCATGATTTAGGCTGGAAAGGACTTTAAAGCTCATCTTGTTCCACCCTCCATGGGCAGGGACATCTTCCACTATCCCAGGTCACTCCAAGCCCTGTCCAACTTCTTCTTGGGCACCCTCTGCTAGGGCCTCCCCATCTTCACAGGGCACAACTTCTTCCCAATATCTAATGTAAATCGACCCTCTTGCAGTTTGATGTTGTGATCTTTTTTTGTGGTTAACAGCTCTGAGGTGACATTAAGAAGTGAAAGGAAAATTTCAAGTGGCCCTTCAGACCCTGATTTTGGTCACTGCTCCTAAGTTTTCCCTGTAAGCCCCTGAAGTTGCTATGTGCATCCACTGTTCTTATTGTGAATGGGAAGGTTTGTTTGCAAGGGGAATTATTAAAATTACTTTGGGTTTTACAGTCTTATTGGAATAAACTCCTTCAACTCCCCCTTTGGTCAGATGTACCCTCAAACATCTGTGAACAATATATCCAGTGAATATATCCACAAAACCACAGGACACTGAGTTCACAGAGGGRAAACCAGGAGACAAATCACTGCTGCTTTGCAAAGGATCAAGGAGAAATCACTGCTGGGGTCTCTCTTGCTAGCAAATACTGGAATTGCTGAGCTGAGCCTCTTAACATAATGTGCTCTCTATGTAAAAGTCAGCAATGACAGACCAGTAGCAAGGCCCCAGGAAAGTAGAACTCTGTTTTAAGTAGTTTATTCCACTAATACCGGGCAGATAATGCCCCAAAAGTCAGATTTAAAGGTTTAAGTCTGTCCTTGCTTAAGCCAAGTGGCCATCAGGAGTTCTGTCAGCAGTTAAAATACATATGAAAGCAAAATAATAATCTCAAGTTTTGCTTTTAGGGTTTTTTCCTCAGTATTAAGAAGCAAAATACCATTTTAGCTTCATCTTAAACTAGGGTTGAAAGTGGTTAATAAAAAAASGTTCACCTTGTCCACATCTTCTAGGGATATCTTAAATTAAAGGAGTTTGAACTAAAATTAAAGTTTCTTGCAAGACTTCTGTCAGATTTATATTCCAATGAATCCAATCTTCTTGGTATTGAGAAAATGTCTGGAATCTCACTAAAATCAAATAAAAGGAGGGAGATATTTAGAATTTTAATAACCCCAATGAACAAATATATCTCCTTCTCTGGCTGCTAAAAGAAGATACTGGATCTGTACATGTGGTTTATTAAAATACAAGTGATAAGAGAAATGGGAAAGATTATAGGAAACAGACATATATACATGAAATACATTGGGCCAAAAGGGATGTCAGTTAAATAACAGATCAAGAAGCCACCTAAAATGGATTTATAGAGCTCAATATAACTCACTTATTTGCATTTAATGTTCATTGGTAAGTGTCACTTTGTTGGGGAGGGCTTKGAGAGGTTCAGTCTGAAGGGATTTGCAGTGTTTTGGTTGGAGAAGTGGCTTGCAAGGCTTTCTTATGGCTTCTGTGGGGTGAAAAGTGGAAGCTGGATATAACAGGAATGAAATATCTTCCACACCTCTTTCTGCTCCCTCAGTTTGGTGGCAAAAGGGGAGAATATAATCTATTGCTAGTTTAAAAAAATAATTCGCTGTTCTTCATTAGGGACAAGGAAGGAGGTTTCCTGGAACAGAGGGACTGGATGTGTTTTAAGGTGTGACACTGAAAATTTGGATCTCAGAGGAAGAGCTGTTCCCTTCTGCAGGGCATGGACCAGGTGTTCCCACAGAGATTCACCTTYCCTTCCCTCATGTTCTGTTCTCTGGGGCACTGCCAGTGATTCAGTGCCTGTGACACAGAGCTGTGGAACTCCTCTGCATCCCTGCTGCCATTGCAGTGACATCCCTGCCTAGGGCGGTGACAAAAAGATGACAATGAATGTGGTACTGTCCTAAAATTGGTACATCCAGCCCTCTGTGGAGGAGACAGTTTTGGAATGTGAACTTTGTCCTTTAATCCAAACACAGCAAAAGTCTGTCTCTGCCCTCCCTCTCACCACATCTCAGCTGTCTTTTTGAGGGAAAATTTTGACATTTGGTACATGGACTTTAGGAATATCTGAGTAAAGGGAAATAAATGTGAAATTTGTCATTTCTAGTGCAGATTGCCCAAGAAGTCATTTAACGGCCACAAAAATAAAAAGTGTCAGAGATTTCCAAAGGCATTTAGGAGATGCTCATGTTCATTTGCTGTTAATACTAATGAGAAGTGAGTGTCTAAATCACTTGGACAGGTTTTGGAAAATCTCAGCTAGATACATGTCTTTCTGGAGGAAATCACGTTTGACAGGAGGCTTCTGATGCAGGGCGAATAAGGGCATTGGAGGCCACGCTCTGAATTCATTCTATTTCGGTTGAGAAATCTGCAAAACGTGTGTTAGACACAGAGCTGGTACCTCCACCTCTATTCTGCTGTCACCTAATAGAATATCCTTTATTTTTCAGCCTGCTGCATATGCTGTTAAATTAGATAGAGGTATTTGCAAGGTGAATGACAAGTGTAATTGGCTATAAATGCTCCATTTAGAGAGATTGCAAACTATGTTTAAGTTACACCCAAGTGCACCTGTACTTGAGATGCAAAGGCATTCAGCTCCCACAGCACCTTCATTATAACCATACTTCATCCTCCCACACAAATAGATTCTGAGGAAAATAATTTCTCCCCAAATGTACATCTGCTGCGAATTATCCTGGCATCATTACACATGCCAGGGTAGTGAACACAAATCTCATCCTCTGGGGTGGTGCTGATTGAAAGATGACACCTAATTTTGGAAAACAAAGGGAATCTAAAATAAAAGCTTGGCAGGTATTTTTTTTTGGGAGTTTGTTTCAGAGCATTTCCCAAATTAATTTGTCATTTCTGCTTGCTAGGAGAAGATTTTTTTTCAAAATTTTAATTGAGAATTTTAGCTTTGAATACTTTAGAATGAAATTAAAACAACAACTGATTTTTTTAAATTGACCTTGTCAGGCAACTAACAAGCTTGCAAAAACCAGAGATCATTGTGATRCCATTCTTTGAGACATTCAAAATAATTTCAGAAAATCATTAATACTTTCAAGACAGACTATAAAAGGTTTCTTTATTCTGGAAAGTCTTCAAGGCTACTGATTAAAAGGCTGTTTTTGAATGCAAACAGCATTTTATTAAAACACTTTTAATCCTGCAAAGGAACACTTGTGACCAGGCAGAAAATGGTGCAATTAACTGGTGCCTACCTTTTAYTGGCCCCTCGGATCTGCACTTGGTTGTGGGGTGCAAAACACTGTTTATTCTCTAATCAGCCAGCAATCCTGCAGGCTTCAAATCCCCAATTTCTCTCCTCTGTTTCTTCCTTGTTCTAAGTGGCAGCTGTGTTCGACTGGAGAACAGACAGGGCCGAGCAGCTTTCACTTCTTTTTGTGTCTCAGAGAATCTCTGTTCTTCCATACAAAGTAGTCCCAGGCTGCTGTGCTCTTTCCCAGGTCCTTTCAAGCCACATCTGTCCTATCTGCACTGCACAGCTGGGCTGGGCTGGTGTCACACATCCAAAGTGAAATGAGAGAAACTCCTAAACAAATCCAATATCTGCTGTGCCCTGCTGCCTGCGGTGTGGGGCTGAGCTGTGCCTGATTGCAGATCTAATCTCAGCCTGATACCTGAGGAGCAATAATGACATTTTGTCACTGCCCAAGAAAGCTGTGGGATCTCTTTAGCTGRATGAAATATTAGCACTTCTTGTGGGCTTTCCACAGCCCACAACCATGTTTTGGAGGGCAAATGGAAATTCAGTTACAAGGTGACTTCTGCAGGGCCCAGCTCTTGGCCTGGGCTCTTCAGCACGTGCAGAAGTTGTCATCACTGGGTTTTAACAGAGCTCAGGARGCACAGACAGACCTCTGCTTGGAGGGAAATTCTGTCTTTTAATGTTACAGGAACTCTCTTACTTTTGTGCTAAACTGTGTTATTTCTCTTTGAATCTTCCCTGAAGTAGTTCTGTGATGTTACCCATTGCTGTGCTGAGGGCTGGATGTGTAATTAGTGRCTTGTATGACTCCCAAAAGCTGCCGTCTAAACCTTAATGCAACCTTCACGTTGATCACCCTGCCACATCACTTGAAAGCACTTACGATCAAGGAATTGCAATTCTCTGAGCCAATTCCACATTGGAGATGACTTTTATTGGGGAGACAGGGATGTTAAAAAAAAATTAAACCGKTCCTCATTAGAAACTGGAGATATAAAAGTCTCCAGAGCCAGACTGTGAGTGCCACTGCAGAGCTGTTTATGCAGCTATTTATGCAGGGAATAGTTCCCCAGGGATGGGCTATTTGCTGCTGTTCCTGCTCAAACACCCTGCACTGCGATACCAGCGCTGGAACCGGGGGTTTGGGTTCCTGCAGGAGCAGTGTCAGTGAGTCCTAATGATGGCAAAGTGCTGCCTTTCCCTCTCTGGAGGATGCATGGGTTGTCACAATGCCTCTGTCTCACTCGTGTCGCCCCGGGGCATGGGAAATGGGATATAAACAAAGCCAAAGTGAATGCAGAACCTCTGACCTATCTTCAAATGTTGCTTCTGGGGCTATTTGTTACTGTAATTCCTCAGAGCACACTGGGGAAGGCCGAGTTATTGCTGCYTGGGATATCTTAGCCCTGTCCTTTCAGTGAAATAGAGCTCCTTTTTCYTTCTGAAGGGTTTTGCTGATGCCTGTAGGGAACTGGGGAGCTGCCACTTGGCTTCCCTGTGTCTCCAGCCAAATAACTCCACATTCACTCTGGTRGTGTCAGTACCACCAGGTCCTTTTCTGAAGGGGAAAAGATCAGGGCCCAGCCTGTCCATGGGGTGCATCTGTTCCAGGTAGGGGGGGCTTTGATGAACTCAGGAGGTTCCTGCTGGCCCTTTTCTCCAGACAGCTGAGGCCCCTGAGCAAAGTCCAGGCTCATATTCCCTTTCCCATTCCTTCCTGCCTMCCACATGTCTCTCTTCATTAATCTAAATCTGGAATTGCACATGAGTGAGAACACCATCACATTGAAGCAAATACACATAAAACACACTTTGAAAGGGCTTTTGTGCCTTGATTAACTTTTGCTGTTGGTGTTTTGGGGAAAGCCACTCCGTCTGCAGTTGCACCATTCCCTCCACACACAAGGCCACGTTTCCTGACTGARCAGGTGCTCAGAAACATCCACCTGCTGCAGGTTAAACCCAATTAACCCAATTAAGGACCTCATGCTGTTCTAAGCACGCCAAGCAGGAGCTCTGCAGGTTTCTGAGGAGAGAGAGGGTGTGGCTGTGCTCAGCTTCAGAGCTGGGAGTTCTGTTTCCGGAAGACTTCTCCCACTTAYGATGGGAATGCTGAGCAGCACTATTGCAGAACAATGCCTGTCTGATCAGTGCGTTTTCTTTAAGCCAGCTCTAATTGCCTTGTCTGGATCAGGATCTTTTCCTCCTTAGTTTCAGGTGTATTTTTAGGCTGCTTGGTAAGTTTGTACTATGCCAGGACCCCTGAAAAACTCTGGGTAGCTTGGCTTGYAGAGTCTAAAGGGAAGTAGTATAGGCTGTGCCTTCTAAAGAGGCTGACAGTTGTTCTAAAGTGCTTTGATCTATTCCATACTAATGAGAGASTTTCTTATCTGACTGAACTGCAACTTTGTTTAACTGCTGTCCTCTTTTGAAAACCTGTGTGTTAAATTMCCATGAGACAATAGTTCCTAAAAGGCATTCCCCTAACCTTAGTTTCTTCACTAAATTGGATGAATCTAGTGAAATGTCTCTTAGAAACAAATCTTTTTTAAGCCTGCACTCTATTCTTCTTAACCTCTTTGCCCTAAACAATTTCTGAGACAAGATGAATACCGGCCTGTGATGATCATTGCTACATATATTCCACTTAGGCATTCACTTGGCTGATAGCCTGGAATAAGTCACTGCTGGGGGTTAAACAACTTCTAGGGCTGTAGATGGGACCTCATTATGCAAAGTGAGGAGAGTTATCGCTGGAAGCAGCTCAGGTGGAGCTGCTGTGCTCACTCCACAGAAAGTACAGGAACTGAGGTTACCTGGTGTTGGAACCTCTCTGCTGAAATCTGAAATGAGTGGGGTAACCTCTCTCCTGCAGGGGCCTTCCATACTTTGTCTTGGTTTTGCTAATTTAGAATACCATTTACTGCTAGGAAATGGAGGAAAAACGGTTTCCCCTCCCTATAAGGATTATGTCGCTGCCTTGAGATGCTTTGAATTGCAAATGCTACCTTAAATCTGGTTGGGACTAACAGCACTGCTGAGAASCAGACCAAGGCTTTGACAAACCTTTCAAATCAAAGGCTTCCTATTTGAATTTCTGATGTGCCCAAGGCTCTGGAACACAAGAAGGTGCCTAAACACGTGAGGTAAAAGATCCTGCCTTTTTACTTCACTGGGATAACCAGGATGGTTGTTTCCCTAGGAGCATRTTCCTTAAAGTGTACTCTCCATTACCCAGTATGAATGAACCAGCTTGGGATGTTCCCACCTCGTTTAGGAACGTCCTGAGCTGAAACTTTGTTTGGATTCATATCAGAATCTGGGATTTTAGTAGATCCTGCTATGGTCTGTCAGCAAAGACTTGGTTGGAAAATAATATGACCAAGAAAATTAACCAAAAGCAGCTTTTCTCTTAATTCATTAAATAATCCCTCTGGATTTTGTTTTGCTGATAGAAAATTATCTTCCCAGGGCAGACAAAAACATGTGTGTAGCTGAATTTATCCCCAAGTGCGACTGGAAGAGAAATCTGGATTGTTGGTTTGGACTTGCACAGTGAGGGGGCGTTGCTTTCTTCAAAGAACCACAAAATTATCAAAGGTTCTGAACTTTTATGCTTTAGTGCAACYTTAAATGTCTGTGGCCTGGAAAAATCACTAAACCAAGTCAATTCTTTTTGGACCCATCTGGAATGCTGAGGTCTACAGGCTGATTTTTGAAATCCCAGTGAAATGCATAAAGTCACCTTAGATTAAGAATTTAACTCACCTGTTCTGGGAGCTTAGAGTTGGATGGGATGAATAATGACGTGATTGGGATCACTCTTCCCATGCAACAAATGACACTCTCGTGTCTCTGCTTGAAATTCAAAGTGGAATTGGAAACTTTGTCCAACTCTGTGAGCAGCTTTTTTAGCTGAGCTTTGGTCTGCTCTGACTCTCTGCRTTTCAGTGTGAGCTGTGTTCCTTCTCCTGAATTAATTTGAATTCTGAGTAGATCCCTAAGGTGGTGGGGTTGCAGCATCCTGGGCTTGCTTTCAAATACCCACATCCCTATGGGGATCCCTTGTTGTACTTACTGTGTTGGGATGCTCCTGCCTCCTCTGCATGCGGAATGAGCACCGAAAAGCCATTGACCAAATGCTTCCAAACAATGCCAGATTCTCTTAGGACTGGTTTCAAGCAGAATGTCACTGTGTGCTCAGGAATTAGCTCAAATAAACATGCTGAACTGTGGGATGGAAATGGAGGATTAATTCACTGATGGGTTGCTCACTCCCTGCATGTGAATAGGGATGTGGAGGGTGCTGCCAGGACCCTCAGAGGGTTGGGTAGTATTAGGGATCTGTTCCCAATAAATTCTGTCCTGCAGATGGCAGTGGCCAGGGTTCTGTTTCCCAGCCCAGAATGGGATCCTACTGCAAGTCCTCCTCAGCCTGCCCTTGCTTCAGGGCAAAACCCTGTTTGATCAAGAGGTCCTTAACCCTTTCAGRACCCTACAAAAGTTGTTTCCTGGTTCCTCACCTGTCCCTGGAGCTGCTGCATAACTTATATCATCAAGTTGTTCCTGCAAACAGTTCCCCCATTTCACTTTAGTACTTCAAAGAATTACTGGACCTTGTAATATTGATCTATTCACTTCCTATCCTTTTACAGCTGCCTATATAATTTCTGATCCTTAAATCTGACAACTGTGTCCCCAGGATGACTGTTCTTAATGTTTAAATGATTGCTACCTTTCATCAAAAAATCTAGCATTAAAACAGGAAACACCGTGCAAAAGCAGTGAAATAGTGTGTCTATGGATTAATTTCTGACTACCCTCTCAGTATAAAACCAATGAGTGGGATATAACTTGATTTTAAGCTAAAAGTAGTTCAAAGCTCTCTGAGCACTAACAAGAAATCACCTGGAAATAGTGCAGCTACAAGTAAAAGTGTCCAAATTTTGTACATTTCATGTATCTGAAACTGCATCGAATGATTTCRGAAAGAATAAGGCGTTTATGCTTTTATGTAGTCATCAAAGACACAGAGGAATCAAGAGTGCTAGAAACAGCAATTAATGCACTAGGTCTTTCAGTAATGCCATTTCCACTCTGTTGAGCAATACAGTGCTTAAATGTTATTTTTAWTTTTTTTAGTGGATTGGTGTTTCCATGCTAAAGCACTGCATGTAATTGGGGGATACAACTCCTTATAAATGCAAAAAAAAAATTTCCCAGCTCCTCGCCTGCCTGCTCCACAGACCACCAAAGAAACTACTAATGCAATTTTAATTTATAGCTCTACCTTTTCCTCAAGCTCTGGGAGAAAGATTCCCTAAAGTGCTTTAGAACAGAGGTCAGGCTGCATTTTTAACAGAGCTGTGAGGAGTCTGTGCTRTGTAATATAAACCCCATGCTCCCCATCTCCACAGCCTAATCCAGCTGGGGAGCTGCTGGTTTGGTAAGAGGGTGAAAGTGCACGTGGCAGCGGTGCAGATTACATCACATCTTCATAAGGGTGGGAGATGCTTTGGACAGCCAAATTTCCAGTTTTCCCTCTGTTCTTTTCCTGCAGAGCCATCCTTCAAGCATAGGAGGTGCCGTAAACAACAACCCAAGCTGCCTGCCGTGATAATGAGCGGGGGCTGTCCTCCGCGGCAAAGTGTTACAGCCTCTCTCCCTGGATCTGTTAAGAGCTGCAGCCTTGCCCAATGCACTTCCCAGAGCTTCTGGCTTTTGGCTTGACATGTTTGTCCATTTCTTTGTTAGCTCACACCGCAGAGACGCCCTGAGCCGGCCTTGGCTGTTTGCTCGGGCTTCTCAGAGCAAATGTCAAGTGACTTGGAACTAGCTGGCTTTTAAATAATGGTAAAACAGGCATGGAAATCAAATGCAGCAGGTTTTGAATCTGAGCAACTTTCTGAGTATGAGCTTCTAAATTTCTGTGCTGTGAAGCAGGTGCTTTTTTGCAGTGCTCTTGTTTAGCTGATAGACAAATCTCCAGAYAGTTCGGTGATAAATACCTGCCAGTCCTGCATCTATCATCCCAAATATGCTTGGATTGTTTGCTTGTGCAGATGGAGCATGTTAGGTGCTTGCATTTGGTTCAGACCGCATATGTTACCTGTCTGATGCTTATATTCTATGAAATGAGATATGAATTTGTATTTCCATAGTACCTTTTCTCAATTCCTTCTTTTCCTCCCTCTTTTCTTTCCAAGATGCATGACCTCTATACACTTCCATTTTCCCTCTGTTATCACCCCTTTCCACCAAAGGTGCACCACCTGTGCAGACAAATGTTTCAAGGACAGAAAAGTGAGGTACTGTTAATTCACAGTTTTAAATAGAATTCAGCTCAATRTCTGTAAAATCACCTACTGAGATGTCTTCCTTCAGAGTAAGRTGAACTTTTAGGGAACAATCTGGAATGTATCTGCCTCACCTAGCGAGGCCAGGTGTTACAGTAACAGGGAGCTTTCTGAAACTGAAGTGCTCAGACAATGGTGAGAGTTCTTCTCTGGGAGTCAGTCATGAAAAGTGTAACTTTCTTATCAGGCCTGTTACTTAAAACTTTAAAAAAAAACTTTTCTAAGTGCCTAATGATTTTGGGAGCCTAAAGTCACACCATCCTTCCCCTGCTGAATTCACAAACAATTACGTTTAACCTGACTTTAGGGTAAAGTGGAGAAAAATGCAACAGGTAGGTCTCAAATTTCGGACTGATGGTCTACCATCTGTCACGGCAGGARGCTGCCCTATTTGTGCTGCCCTCATGCAGCATAAACACAGTGTTCAGCTTTTCCAGAGGAGAACTCTGTGGGAATTTCTGTGATACAAAGAATGATTTTTACAAGTTTTCCCTTACAACAAAAAGGAGTTCACTGAGATTTAGCAAATGCCAGTAATTCAGGAAAAGCTGGTTCAGAAAGCTGCTGTTTCGAAGCAGTGAGTCAGTGTGCCAAACAGAGCTCTGCTGGAGATTTCAGTGACCCTGTCTGAAACTGCAGCTAATGGTGGCCACTGAAGTTCTGCAGGGAAGGCAATTTCATAAAAGCTCCATCATTTATCACCTACTTTCCTTTTCCACGGCTGCAGCTTCCCTGGCRGGGTTTTCACTGGAGCAATGTAACAGTATTGTGCACACAGCAGCACTAACACGGGGTTTTTCCCACTGCTGGCCTCTTTTCTGCACCCCATTTTGGCATCCTGACTCATCCTGTGAGGGCAGACATTGAACCTCAGTCACCCACCTGTCTGAACTACTGAGAGCTCCTGCAAAGTAGTTCTCATTAGAGCAGATTGGCAAAATAAAATCCTCTTTCATCTCTCAGCTGACTTAGAGACATCATGGTGTTGGGGCTGCCCTGGTATGTCAGTCTTGTTTGAAGCAAAAGATGAAAAAAAGTGCTTTGCCTTGCTGCTGAGGGGTTGCAGGATGGAAAAGGGCAAATTAGCAGCTCATCTCCTCCCTTCCATGTGTAACTTGCCTGTTGGAAAGCTGCTGGAAGTGCCAGGGTGTTGCTAAACCATTATTCTCAGACATTATTTTTTTCATTGTGCTGATGGTAGGAGATGCTTTTGTAAGAAACTGCCACTTGAGCCCTCAATTTGCAAGAACAGAAATACCTTTATATAAGATATAAAAAGTGAGGGGAGAGAACCTGAACTTACATTCTGATGGGAGAAACTTGCCCTTCCAGCAGGCTTRCCTGGGCTTTTATAACAAGATAATTATTTAAATACTGTACTTCAGTTGTGACCACTTGCTACCTCTTCATATTTTATCTCCTTCCTTTTATATTTTTTCCCTCTCACTCTTTAATGTGCTAGAGAAGATCTTAATTTCTCTCAGTCTGAGAATGAGGGATGGCAAACAAGGAGGGTGGAAAGCARGGCTGTGGTCACGTCTTCCATCAGATGAGTTTCAGGTGCTCAGCAGTAATGTGATGTCAAAATACCGAGCAGTGAAGCATTAGGATGATGCATCTCAATTTGTTTCAGTCCTCTGGAAGCTGAAAGGAAATCCCCTACTACTTCAGATCCCATCATGAAATAATGGCATTCTCCTCTTCCGCCTCCCTCCCTGCTCCCCGGGGGAGAGATCATGCAGGATTTAGATAACCKTCATTCACGTGGCATAATGATATTGTAAGGGAGAAGATTTTTAAAACAGGCAGCAAATAGGCCTGGCATCAATCTTAGCTCGCTCTGCTTGTGGCTGATGGGAGGGGGAAGAYGGTTCTGGTTTTGGGGAACTGGCTCCCCATTTCTGCTGCTTTCCCTACTCAGTTCAGCTCTTTCATGGCTCCTGATGTCCAGTTTCTCACAGCCCACCTGGTTCCTGGCTTCTGAGGGAGAGAAGAGAGATGGAAGGGCAGCATGACTGGGTGGCTGAACGGGCTCCCAGCCCCTGGCGCTGTGTGAGAGCCCTGAGCTCTGTTGTCAGTGTGACCATTCCTTCCTGGACTGTCCCACTTACTCCTCGACCTCATTGTTCAGTACATGAGATGCCCTTCCCTCCCAGCCTGTTCTCTCTCCTGCTTTCCTGGGATGTGGCCAGGAAGGAAAAACAACCTCTCCTGGGTTTTTGAGATGAGTCTGGAGCCTGCAGTGCTCTGGGCAAGAACAAGTTCCTTTTGATTAAAGCTGGGCTGTGTTGGTAAACCAGCAGTGGATGAGGGACAGCTCAAAACACTCAGATCCTCCAGGACTAGATAAGCATAATTGCGTATTTGGAATTAGCAAAACTGCAAGGATCAAAGCAATCTCCTGGATGGATAACTAGATCAAAGGAGAGACTTTAAAAGGAGAAAACATGGATGTTAAGTTCTCCATCTACACTCTATAAATACAAGATGCCAGCGGTAAAGAGGATATAGGAATAAAGGGAGCTTTTGCACATTTCTCAGCAGGAAATAATTTAGTGTCTGACTAGTTTGATTTTAAATTATGATAAAATAACAGGCACAAAACTCCAGCACAAACAAGGTTCTCCTTTTAAAAACTAAATCTCAATCCTTATTAGGATAAAGGATAAAATCATAACTTCTTCCATAAATTTACATGAAAGAGCAATATTGTGTTTCTCTGCTTGAAGAACAGATGTTACCTGACTAAACAGCAAACTGCAACGTAACCAAAAATCTATCAAGGACTTTTACTTCATCTCCCTTTAAATCATTCCCTGCCATCCAGATAGAATCAGAGAATACAGATTTCTCTCCAAGCACAAGGGGCCCAGGAAAGTGCACGGCAGATTGGAAACGTGACTGCTGCTTGTTGTGCGTGTGGCTGTTCAAAGCTTGAAAAATAGAGATGAGAATCTGCCGGGTTTGCCTTATCTTTCCAAGGGGAAGATGCTGGYTTTTAATATTGGCCAATCTTATCTTGAGCAGTCTGTGAACGTGGTTGTCCTGCTTGTGGATTGCTGATGATGCTTTGACCAGGGTGGAGGTGGGAGCTGGTGGGATTGGGATGAGAGCTGAGCTGCAGCCTCAGAACAGAAGCATCTCCAGCGTCCCTGTGCTGTGGAATGGATTCTCTTGTCATATCCTGGGGGATTGAACTCCCACGCTGACATGTGCTTCCTGCTGCAAGGAGCACTAATGAACAAATACTTCTTCAGTTAAATGAGGTGTTTCAGAGGGTTGTAAAAACAGCTTTCTGGGAGCAGAAAATGAGATGAGCAGCAATTTATGCAAGAAGGAAGTGAAAATGGTACCTGTCGGCATGCTCAGCMGGTCACCCTTACCTCACTCTGTTAGTGGATCTGGAGCTATTTAAAGAATTAGCTCTGAGGATCCCAGTGTTRGTCTGGACTGGAAGTTCTTCACTGAAATCCTTCTATCAATCTGACCCCTCAGGCCTATCCCATATGGATGTGAAAATCCCCTGACAGTGAAAATATGGAAGAGCTGGGTTTTAGGAATAAGATTGACTTAAGAGGCATTTAGAACAGCACTAATGTTACTTCTTGCTACAACTGAGTTGTCTGCCTGAGGCTCTCCTTCATTACCCTTTGGATGGGAGACAGGAAAGAAGCATCCAAAAGAACAGCCAGCACTGCCATGCCTGGCTCCACTTCTTTTCTGAGCAGATAAAGCTGTGAGAAAAGAAAACATCTTTTATTGTACTCTGCTCTTTCTCCAAATTCTGYGATCAGTTAACTGCCGAGCACTTTCCAATCCAACCAAATCAATTTGCAAACTTTCACTAATGCTATCAGGTAATCTGCAAGCTGTTTGCCCCCTGCTTATTGGAAGGGCCATTAATACACAGCATAATGGATACCTCAGGGAAGCCAGACATTAAGTTAATAATTAATGTTTACAGAGGCCTTGAGGCAACTGAGCGCATTTACCTCTGTGAGGATATTGAAATTGCATTACTGTAATTTCAGCTGTCTCCCCATAGTTGGCAATCAGAGTTGGGCTGGAGCCTGGCTCCAGATGAGATATTCTTACCCTGGATTGCAATAAATAAAGTGTTCCTGGGAACTGCTGGGCTTTCCATGCKGTCCTGTTAGTTTGTGCTAATGCTGAGGGAGGCGTGTGGGACTAATCCCTCCTGACAGGCTCCTGTGGTGCTCTGCTGGTGCTGCTGCATGTGGGGTGCTTAGTGCAGGGGGGGTGCAGCTGATATCATGGGAAATGCTGATGCCTTTGCTGTCTTCTGAGGACACTGCAGAGTGTTTGTACAACCTCCAAAGAGCTTCTGTGAGTGGGAAGGKTGGATCCTATGGGGGGCACACAACCCAAACCCCAGCCCTGGTCTTCAGCTAGGCGGAAGGTGGTATTCACCGGGGATGTCTCTCACAGACACAGTAACAGAGAATTCAGAACGACCTTAATCCAATAAGAATCCAGGATATGGATGAATCAGGCTCCATCTGTAAGCCTGAGAAGCTGGGATTTTGGTTGGCAGGTCTTGGGGAGTGATATGCAGGCTTTATCTCTGCAGGTCACTACACAAATTAATGGTGTGTGTTCATTGAAGAACCTCAGCTTTTTSTCAGTTTGCCTCTAACTTTTTTCCCCTTCTTTCTGCACCATCCACAGTCTGATATATTCTCTCTGAAAGCCTTGGCTCCACATTGTCCCATACCCAGTGTACATTCCCTGTTCTCTCAGCCCATGTGTCTGCTGCCTCYGAGGTTTCCCTTCTGTGCTAATTTTGTCCCATTTCCCTCAGAGTCTGTTTTCCTGTAGAGGCGTTGCCTGCTCCAGGGCCAAACGATGTCTGTTTAGGGTCTGAGTGTTGGGCTGGGGCTGACCCTACAGCTGCTTTCAGGACAACACTGAGCATTGCCTGTGCTGGGGACAGTCCTGGGACATTTGGGCACAGGCACCCTCACATGTGATGGGAAACTGAGCTGGGTATAAGTCACATTTGTTGGCACCAAGATCCTCACTCAGATGTTTGGACAAATTTTTGCCAAGTACTGGAATATTTAAAATAGCATTCAACAAAYATCCCCTTCAATTTGTGAGCATTCATCTCTGAAGAGTCTGATTGGGAAATGTGTTTAATTCCTAAAGCCATTGTTTTCCACTCAGAACCTCTTCACTTTGGACAGGTGAACAGCTATGCTGAGCTACTTGTCTTTCATCCAGTCTCCTGGAGATAGGTCTTATCTGGCTGTGAGGTGTAATTTGTTTGGAACTGTCCTCACTCATCAATCCCAATGATGTTAGCACGGTGCTTAAGCCAGTCCTTTTATTAGGTTCCTGGGGTTTTGTATTCCACAATCCAATTGTGCATTATTGATAAAGTCTTGAGCAGGGGATTAYTTGAGACATGAGCTTTCTGGCACATTAGTCATACCTGAGTTGTATTTTTCAGAGGAAGCTGCTCTCCTATTTAGGCCATGCCTGTCTGGCTGCTYCTGTTCTTGTGTAGCTCTGGGGTTACTGACTCCAGGCAGAACTGCAGGATCATGGCAGGGAGGGTGAGCAGGGAGGTGACAGTGACAGCAGGGCCATAGAGGCTGTGGCTTTGCTGRGGAGTGCTGCAGTCCCACAGTAATCCCCAGCAAGAAGAGCAGAGCAGTGACAACAAYCAGAGCCAGAAATCACTATCCAAGAGCCAGAGCCGAGGCAGGTCCAGGATCAARTTGGGAAGTGAAGCCAGTGGGTCAGGATCGGGACATGGTCAGGTACAGGCCCTGCTGCTGGCTGTGAATCCATTGTGGCACCACAGCAGTCCCAGCACAGGCAGCCTTCCCAGTCCTGCAGGGTGAGCAGGGGGTGCCASTTGAGTGCTGTGCCAGGAGGGGGTGTTTGCCATGGCCTGCAGAGCTTCACAGAGAGCTCATCCCTTTTCTGTGGCTTGGGGAAAGGAGAGCAGGGCTGTGCTGCAGAAGCCTGCAGGGCCACAGGCTGCTCTTGGAGGCTGGCACAGTCTGTGTCAGGGTGTGGAAGTCTACCTGGAGCTGTGGAGGAGTCCTAAAGGCTCCTGTGATGCATTCAAGGYCCTGATGTGTGACTCCTAAACCTCACAGTTTCCCCTCTACTTTTTAGTCGTGGAATTACTATGGTTTTCACATATCAGTTATTTCTAAGTCTAAGAAAATGGTAAAACGGATCTTTTTCCTCCAGACTTCAGCAAGATGATCTTAAAGGCATTGAAACTAGTGACAGTCTTACTTAATCTGTCAGCTGACTGGGAGATGTGTGTATGTTGGTTAAAACAAGGCAATGTGCAGCCTTACACCTTCCCAGCAGGGCAGGACACATCCTTCTGGAATCATCTCCACAAGCACAGCTCTGCTACTGCAGACTTGCTCAAAAATAGCACCATCCAGAAAATGGAAACCAAATTAAAGCACTTGTTGTCTTCGTTGCAGAAGAAAAGAGACGTTTCTTTCTGCAACAAATTCATGTCTTGGGTTTTCCGTGACTACTTGATATATTTTTTAACCACTGTAGAACTGCCAGAAACAAGGTATTTACAATCCCACTGTGCAACTCAAAATAGACTTGAAACTACTTGGTTCTTTCCTCTGAGRGTTTCTTAGCRTGGTTTGCAAAACTGTGCAGTGAAGTGTGACCTGTGCTGGCTGGTTTTGCATTSCCTGACTTGTGTATCATCACTTGGGCAGGACAGTGATGATGGAGGGATGGTACCCAAAGGATGTGCTCCTGSAGGGGATGTTAAGGCACGTTTTACAGTCACACTCCCCATCCTGTTCATGTTTCATGTCACACACTCATTGCTGCAATATCTCATTGCCTTCCAGACATGCCATAAAGGCTGGAATAAAAATGTCCTCTCTGTTTTTCCTTCAGGCTCTCKCCTCTCCTTTGGGTGGAGGGGGAAAGACAAAGTAAAATAATTTTAAAATTGCTTTCTTCTGTGCAGTGTCTCAATGAGCAGGATCAAGGCACAACTTCTTTTTAGAAACTGTGGGGAAGGTTAGGCTTGGTGTGACAGGAGATCTTCTCTCTTCATTTGTGGGGCATTTTCTGAGCTGATCCACCAGAGCTGTGTCCTATGGACTGAGAGTGTGCCCTGCACATGTGGCTCAGCCCCAGTCAGTGGAATGTCACCAGGCTGAGAGTGGTGGCAGGTCCCACACCAGACCCTGCACTGGCTGCTCAGTCTGGGAGCTGGATTTTGCTGCCTCACCTCTTCCCCATGAAACTCTGCACTTGAAACTCCTGCAGATCCCCTCGGAGCTTCTGGAGCCYGTATTAGCTGGAGCTTTGACAGGCTTATGTTGCTGTCACAATTCACATGCTAAAAGGTCTTTTACTCCCCCTCCCTGCCCCAGCCTCTATTATAGAGGGCTTGTTTTATAAGCCTTATTAGAGGCTCATCTTGCAAAGCTCTTGGGGACTATTTGGCTTGATAAAACACCATATAAATTGGAGTGGCTGTTGATTTTGGAGCCCTTCTTAGGAGACAATTGTGTTTCCAATTAGGGATTTCCTTCTCTTACATGCGCAACATGGTTTTTTTTTTCCTTTGCAAGATGGCTTAAAATGCCTGCCATGTGCTGATAAGCTCAGTGCTAGACCTTYTGTCTTCTGCTGCATGTGTGCAGGCCAACGTGCACAATGGTGTGGTGGATCCATCTCCTCAAATCCACTGCCAGTCATAAAAAAGCTGATCCAGGACAATGTTCGTTCTCTCCAGGAGCTGTGAGGATCTACAGAAAATTCAGTAATTYAGATGCTTGTTGAACACTGCCAAATGTGGAATTATTTGGTTTATACGACAGCCTCAGAAGGCTGAGAAGGTAGATTAGCAAGGCAGGAGTGCTGGCAGGGGGCAGTGCCAGCTGGCTGTTGTGGGCATGGGGTCTCCGTGGCAAGAGGCCCTGACCATGGGGACAATCCCAAAGAGCCAGGGGCTCCCTCCTGGGAGGAATAAGAGCAGTGACAAAGCTCCAGGTCAGTACTACCCTCAGCAGATCTGCAGCATCACAATGAGATTTCCGGGAAGCCTTTCTTTACTGCTGTTCGCCAATTCAAAAGAACTTCCACCATAAATTAGACTTGATCATAACAGGGTTGCAGAGTTCCCCCCATCTCCACACCACACACACACACAAAAAAAGAAAAAAAGAGAAATAAAAAAGCTAGGCTTGTCAGAGGATGTAATCTCTTGGGATAATATGRGTTTTGACTTGGGGACCCAAAACGATCTCTTTTCTGTTAAAAGACTGCAACTGCCTGGGAAGCAGGCCTTGCTGATGCTTGCAGATTTTTAAGGGTGGAGGAGAGATGGGTAATGTTCTGATCCTTTTTAAAAAAGAGCAGGAGATAAGGTTTACTCTGGAGTCTGTAACATGCTCCAGCACACTTGTCCTCTGGTAGTGGCCTGTGCTAAAAGCACATCAATAAAATTGCTGATGCTGCTGTTAAGTAACAAGGTAATTACAAAGGATGGGGAGGGGAACATAACTAAAAATCTGAAATGGTAGTTAATGCCTTTCCCATTAAGTTACCAGCCTTAAATACATGGCTTACTGCATCTCTAACTTTTACTGCTATAAAAGGCTTCAAATTGCAGACTTAAGAGATCATTAGAAAAATACACAACGGATTTATCTTCATGAATAAAAATGATGCAGCACAGAGCTTTTTCTTTTGTGGRTAGGCAGATGCAAGTTAAGACAAGAAGGACTCTGTTCCCAGGTAGTGTTTAAGAACAGCAAATCCAAAGGTTCTGCTGTTTGTGTGGTTWAAGCTGTGTCTTAACCTCCTTGATGTAAATAGTTCTTAAGATAAAAGATGAAGCTCTTCCGAGAATATTTTGCTGTTCCCTGGTGACAAATCAAGAAAATGTTTTGTGCTGATTAAGTCACTGTCAGCAGGTCAGCCATCTCGGGGAACTGATTTAGAAGCCTCTTAAATAAATCACCTCTTTTTCTCACCCCTGCCCATTATTCACTCAGCTCTGTACCTGCCCTGGAGATGCAGATGGGGCACCGTGTGCTGTAACCTCTGCTGTGACCCTCCCCTCACCTCTGGGGCAGCTCAAACAGCAGCATTTCCAGGAGTTCCTGTCTCCCAGCTCCATTGCAAACCAGTTCCTGCTGTGCCCTGTGCCCTGCAGAATGAAAAGGGAAGACAATGTATTCCCATAGTGGAAGTTTGGTTTTGTCTGACCCTGAGCTGGGGCTATTCAGGTTTTAGACTGCATCCTGCTTTAAGATGCACTGAAACTGTTCAGGTTCTCATTCTGACATGGTTGGAAAAGTTTCGTGATTATCTTCACCTCAGAGTGTCCTGTTATGCCTAGCARGTCTGGAAACAATGTGCCTCTCTTCTGTGCCTCATTTCCCCTCTGGTAATGGCAGAATGTGCGTGAGCCCCCCTTGTGCTCAGCTGGGCTGCAGGGTGGGGCTTTCAGGCTGTGAAGTCACAGCTCTGCTGGGCCTGGGTGCCCTGCTCGTGTTTGTGCTGTGACCTGCAGGTGGTTGTGATCTTGGACTGTGCTTGTCTCCCTGCCATCCCAGCTCAGGCACAGAGAGCGTTTTCTCGGGAGTGCTGGCAGTAAAAACCACCCTGGCTCCTGCCAAAGGAGACTCAGTGCTTCAGTCTTGAGACTGAGGGGGCTGTGCAGTCACCTACAGTGATCTCAGACACCATCAGGACAGGGAAGAGTAAAAAAAAGGACTGTTGCAGAAACCTGGGGGATTTTATTACAAGACATTAACCAAGCATAAATTTTTTTATCATCATTAACATTTTCAGTCCAAAGCTGAACAGATCCAGGAGCTTTAAACCAGATCAGGGCTCGGTATCATCTGACCATTACAGCTTTTGATACTGAGCCAACTTCATCCTATCTCTTTGGCTARCAAGACTCTGAAAGGCTTTTGCTCTGTTTTCAAAGCGGATGAGATGTATCACCAATGCTCCAGCTTTCCTTTTCTCCCATTTCCTAAACCAATAAATATTTCTCATAGATGGACCTAATGGTCTAAGCATAACCTGGCAGCTCATGAAATATTTCCTTGCTTTAATCAGAATCCTGAAGCAAACAAGGAAGGAAATAAAAAGCCAATAATATGCTTGGTTGTGTGCACAAAAGTAGAATGAAATATATGAAGCTGGTAATGGCTCTGCTGTCACATCTTAAAAACATTTGCTTTGACTTGCATAAGTGTCAATTCAGCTTGCACTTGACACATTATACCGTGGATAAAGCTGCTGGCTTTTAAAATCAGGTCTTTAAATGAACGCAGAGATATACTCTAAGTAGCTACTCTGTATTGTTGGGTAATGATGTATGGA
The DNA here is from genome assembly GCF_030028575.1 of Malurus melanocephalus. Classification (NCBI taxonomy): domain Eukaryota; kingdom Metazoa; phylum Chordata; class Aves; order Passeriformes; family Maluridae; genus Malurus; species Malurus melanocephalus. The sequence continues at coordinate 1,116,438 of NW_026623425.1, forward strand.
GCAGAGAAAGCTTTTTCTCTAAAAGCACAACTTTTAGGCTGCATTTTTTTCTGTTGTGTCTCTGCATTAGAGAAAAAGCCCAGAAGCTCATCTACAATCATGATTAAAGGCAAATCTCTTTAGCCAAGGTCACAACGAGTAGGACCTCTTGGCCATTTGCTGGGCAGGTGTGTTCAGCCAGGCTTTGTGCTGTGCCAGTGCAGGTGCCCAGCTCCTGGGCAGCCTGGCTGTGAAGAGAGCAGAGGAGCTGAGGGCTCTGTCTGCAGCTACCTGGAGCAATTGTAARTCTCCAGCTCCATTTGTTAAACCTGTTCACAGAACATCCTTGTGCTAGTCCTGAACATCCTCACACTTAGATCTCCTGAAAAGCAAATTGCACTCCTTGCCTCTACCTCAAGATCATAGAAATCTGGTATCCTTACCCAGGAATAGCTTCTGTGCTCTCCCTTAGGATTCAAAAGTGTCCACCAGCCTCCTACCACCCAGAGAACTTCCTTAACTCTCTCCCCAAGATGACTTAGTCAAACTAAAATCTCCTGTCTTCATCCTCCCCCCTGTCTGCCCTCTTCACCTGCCATCTTCTCATACACCACTTTTGTCTCCTTTTGATCCTGAACATGCTGCATTTACTTTCTGTCATCAAATCTGATGGATCGATAGAACTTTTCTGACATTGAGGCTAGGCTGTCATAGGCTTGTTCATGTTTTTGWCCCAGCCCTTTCTCTGTTTGTCATGAGAGTGTGTGGTAGGCCTGAGGTCCCTGTCTAAATGTTCCACCAGCCCTTCTTTGGGTGTGCTGCTGATTTCCTTCATAGTTTCACTATATTTGCCCTCTGATTGTAAGTTTTTSTTTTACCTTCCCTAGAACTTTTTAAGTTCTCTAGTCCTCTTCCCATTTCACTCCTACTTAATAACAAGATGTGGTCTCTGTGCTAATTCAATTTCTGTGCTTGCATTGCTCCTCCACTCACCTGAGTCGCTCCTGTATGAACAGTCTTTCTTCCAGGGGCACAGCCCACAGTTAAGTGATGCTCCARAGCTTCATTGCAGCACTCACCTCTGCTTTGCTTCTCTCTGGGCTGGAGAAATCCTATTAAATGGCATTTGAATTCTGAGTCCTTTGTGTCCCTACCTGTCAGGGTGTCCATGGTGCAGATCAATGACTTCTGGACTATGCTGGACTCTCCTGAGCAAAAGCTCAAGACAAGGAGCTGTAAATTAATGCACCTTGCACTGGTTAAGACAGTTTACCTTAGAGCTGTTTCTCAGGACTTCACAGCCTCTAACTTTCTTGTCATTCTGCCTTGAACTTTATTTACTCTGGAGACATCTGGGAGAGATGGCTTTGAGTGTTTCTCAAACACTGAACAGCAAGAGCTAGGTTGGGATGTGTGAATTGCTGAGAGCCYTAAGTGACAGCTGCTGTACTTGTGACCCTTGGGTGAGGAAATTAGAGGCTATGAAACATCCAGAAAGGCTTTCTGYCACATTATTTACTTTGCCCAAGTTCCCTAAGGCTCACTCAGAAATGTGCTTCTAAGGACTGTTCAGYGCTCACATGTTTACAGTGCAATGGAGTTAAAAGCACTTGGGATTTGCCTTGCTGCTGGAAAAGCTGGGTGGGAAGCCAAGCTGCCTTGAAGGCTTTTTAAACAGGATTAAAGCTTTTCATATTCGGAGAATAGGAATGGGAGGGCTTTTGCCACACTGTTGTTTGATCAGTGGGAAGGGGSTTTCCATCCCCAGGATTAGCTGTTATCCCACTGGAGGGGCAGCCTCATGATATGTGGGAGGATAAATAGATCTGGACTTTTCCAGTGACATTTTTCTCTGTAGGCAGCTTTAGGATTTCCAAATTGAGCCCTCTCCCCTCAGAGAGGGCAGCAGCCCCGAGATAAAAAAAAAAGAGGGATGAAGTTCAGAGCAGCAGTGTGCTTTAAACAGGAATTTTTGCCTTCATAATACCAGTCCTCCTCCCTCTGCAGATTTGTGCATCTTCTTGGAGGGCTCCAGCCATCCAGGTAACTTTTCTCACTTTCCCTGTGGSTGGAGAGGATATTTCTCTTCCCAATCTGAATTCCTGGTGAGGATCTGCTTTTCCTCCATGGTGAGAAATGTCTTTGCTCTACTCAGCACTGTGTTCCAGAGCCTCCTTGGGAAGAAGCCTTGCTTGGGGAATGTGCTGGTAACTAAATTCCAGGGTCAAAACCCTTTYTTGAACATCAAGGTGGTATTTCAGTCTTTTTCCATATCAGCTCTGAGGTAGTGAGTTCAGAAATTCCTGTTGCCAGGTTTATAAGAATAAAATCTGGGAGATGGAGTCTGTTTCCCTGCCCTGCCAGTGSCTCTGTGACCTTGGATAAGTGCTGCTCGTGATGGAGGTGGCTGAGATGTAAGCTTGAAATGTTTTTGTCAACAAAAAGTGATTGCATAGACATAGGAAAAATAAATAAATAAGTGATCCAGGAAATTTTGTAATTTTTTTTTATCTACCAGTACCTGGAAGAAAAAAAAAATCAAGAAAACTTGGCTGGAGTCCCTAGTCACTTAATCCTTTTCTCCTTGACAAATGCTGCAAATTCTGTATGCTGGAGGATATTCTTCAAGAGAAGCCTGGCTGCTAGTACATTAAGAGGCAATTTAATATTGAATGCACACTGAAGAAACAGAGTTCTTGACTAGAAAGCAAACAGGACCAGAAAGGAGATACAAATAAATAGAGCAAGCACCAACCTTTTCCCAAGCCTCACCTTAAATTCCCTTTTAAATAAAGGTAAGGCTGATTCCAGCATTTCCCGCTCGAGGAACTCCTGCTACTTTATCACTGTAAAAATGCAAAACAAGCTGAGTTCTGAAACAATCCTCAGGTGTTCTGTTTTGCTGCTGACAACCCTAGCTCCTAGCTCCTTTTCCTCTCAATACAAGCACAGCTGGGTGGGGTTTTTGCTGTCCTGCAAAACCAAATGTCTCAACCCACRATTTTCTGCTGCCTAATTCACACATTGATAGCTGGGATTTGCTGTTTTACTTTAGAGCACCTATTTCCTGCGAGATGGTTTTCAGCACAGATATGAAAGCTCACRGTGTCAGCTGTAGAGATAAGGGAGCATCTTTGCATGTTGACATTGCTGAGCTCTGCCTGTCCCATCCCGTGGTGGCTGCAGGTAACAGCTGGGTAAATACAGCTCACACACATCAGGCAGGATTAGCAGCTGATTGTCTTCTGCTCTCAGCAACGGGAGCTGCAATCAGAGCTGTTTTCAGCACTGAAGATGCGCTCAGTTCATCAAGTCATGAAAAGCTGGAAAYTCGGAACTTGTGAGCTGGCTGGGAAAAATTCTGAATTGCAGCGCTTTTCTTACCTTAGTCCTGGCAGTGGTACTAAAGCTACCCACAAAGTCTCCTCGTCTCTGCTGCAGATACACAGGACTGKGATGGAGACACTGCTGATTGCAGTGGATCATGGGGTGGCCTCTGGCTGAGGTGTCTGGGTTACCCAGAGATGCATTGATTCTCACTTCACTCTCCCAGCCCAGCAGCTCCCACCCAACACTTACCTTCTATTATTTTTCAAACTTCATTTTGCAAAACCTCTCCATATCCAGAGCATTCCCTGCTCTCCTGACATCCATCCTGACATCCTTTCTCCCTGTGAGAAGCAACTTGCCTGAAGCAGCTCCTTCACAGGGCAGGAAATGGCTGCAGCCATGGCTTTGCCATAGGGTGTCTGAGCTTCTAGAGATGTGGAAAGAGCTCCACTCTGGGCTGTGTTTGGCACTTTGAGCTCTCTGAAGTGCAGGAGAGGTCTCCTATCCAAAGATGTGTTTCACCACTGCARAACCTGAGGGCACGGTGAGATTTGGGTGAGTGCAGCAGTGAATGTCACGGAGTGAGGGCTGGAGACAGGTTTTGGCCTCTCTGACACACAGAGTGACTCTGTGGCACTGCAGCTGCCTCGAGCTTTCCCATCTGTTCYCTACCCCCTTTGTTGTCAGCCTGTAAATGAGAAAGGATGGACAAGCTTGTGGAGCCCGGATCAACCTCTGCTTCTGATGGGAATAAGCAGAGAAATGGCCTCCTGCTCCAGGCACCGGGGCACAATTCCTTTAGTGACAGAAAACTCCTCTGAGGACAATGCCTTTCCCTCTCTCCTCCTGCCTGGGAGCAGATACAAATTGTCCCACCGTRCTCTGTGGGTTTAACTTCATTACAAAAAGTGTGCCTGCTGAAAGCCAATGCCCTTCACAGGTGCTTGGGGAGAAAAATGTCTCTGGAATAGCCCATCTGGTGCGTGGATTTTGATTACTTCCCTCTTCCCTCTCCCTGCCCTCATTACTAAGAAATGCCCAAATGTTGTTAACAGTCCATTCCCATAATAACAGAGCTGCTTCATCAGGTGCAGCCTCCATCCGAGGAGAAAGCAAAGATTCTTCCTGTGATGGGGAAGGAGGAAATCATGYTGGGAAATTGAGTTTGGATGCAAAGGAGGGGTTGGGAAGGGAAGAACAACCCCGGGGTAACAGAGAGTGGGCTGCTGTTCTGTCAGACCAGCAGGTTTAGAGCAAAAWCTGAGATAACACCACTGCCTTTGGTCATGCACATGCCCCAGGCAGCAGTGAGACAGATCAGCCCTCAATGTCATGTAAAACTGTAAAAGTCCCCAGTTCTGCTGGGGACACGATATAATCTCTACTCAGAGAAATGTAGTGCTGGCCTTGAAAAACCCAGTTAGGTTTGGGTCTGGAGTAGCAGATATTTGAAAGCCACTTTGATGGGCTTAGTGATTTTGAAACCAGCAGAAATGAAGATATGACTAAGAGAGAGYTAAATGAGGAAATCAGTTGCCCTGCAAAACATTTATGCTGCAAAATCAGATGTCAGTTAAGTTGCTGCTTTCTTGGTGTGTTCCAAAATTTCAGTTTCTTCCTGCTCACTCTTCATGCTCCCAGAATGACCAGACCATACCCTTTTGCTTGGTACTGTGACCTTTCATCCCTGGCCTCTGTCTTGAAGCAGTAAATTGCACTGTCTGGGCATCTGTGCTGCACAATAAATCTGTCYCTTGGTCAAGCAGAACTTCAGTGTAGTGGGAAGGATATACTGAATTGTGGGGAGATATTTCTGTTTGTTTTYTCCTGATTTGCTGCTCTTTAAATCTCCTTGCCTGACTTTGGGTTAATCATTGAGACAACTTGGCCTCTTCTWCCCTGCATGAATTACCAATAAACTAAAAGGGTCTTTCCCCCGTGTCCTGATTGTCTCTTGTTTTTATTCCACAGCAAAAGTGAGCATCTTTCAGGAGCCTTGTTCCCTTTACAGATAACTTATCAGGGCTTTCAGTACCACTTGCATCTAAGGCAGTCAGCAGYGTGGACAATGGCATCATGTTGGTAGTTCAAAAAGCAGCTTTTAAATTTGATTTAATGTCTTTATGGAGGAGGCAACAGAGACAGAACTGGTGTGGAGCCATTGGAGTCAAATTGCACTTGTCAGGAAAACAAGCTAAATTTCTCTCCCACTGTGCCATAATTTTTTGGTTTATGAGAAGCTCTCTGAGTTGGCACTCTCTTGCCTGGTTAAGAGGAATTTTTATTTCACTTTCTCCCTGGCTCTCCCCTTTGGTGCTCAGCTCTTSCTAATGCTCCACAGCCTGCATGTCCCCTCACACTTGGATTTCAGCACAGATGGGRTTTTTAAGCTCCAGCTGCCAGATGTGCCCCACAAAGCTGGACTTTGGCTGCTGCTACGCCCAAGARTTACCACAGAGATCCCTGTCATTCCTTGTTCCCTTGCAGCAGAGTGATTSTCAGGTCAGCATGCTGTGGGTGCCACCTCCCCACCTCAGAGCTCTCACAAATTGCAATGGGACAAGCCTGAGGTGTGTGGTTGTTCCTGTCACAAATCGTCAGGAGTCACCTTGCAAATCTAGGAGCTGTTTGGATCCTTCTGTGCAATCCACCACCCCACCTCCACCAGTGCAGGTTCCTGTGAATTCCAAGGCCCATTCTGCACCACAGACACTTTCTCCAGCAGGATTTGTGCCTGGTAAGCAGTGCTGGAAGAGGGGCAGCCTCAGCCACCCATCCCAGTCAATGTCCCTCTGAGGGACATTGCCCAGCCTTGGCACTGCCATTCTGCAGAGCACAGYTTGGTTCCTGCTGCCAGGGAAAGGTTTAGCTCTGCCTTCAGCCCGTGCTGGGGATCACGTGCTCTCAGAACTCCCCCAGAAAGGCACAGGCAGGTCTGAGAAAGGTGCTGGTGATATGGATGAGAAAGAAGAAAGTTGGAGTTGATAAAATCGTGGCATGTTCAGCTCTTTCCATGACAGGCAGGATGAAGGTGCAGGGCCAGGGACACCCCTGGCAAATCTTGTGATGCATTCCCAGGACCCATCAAGGGATTTCCTGCATTTCTTGCAGATGGGACACGTTTCTGGCATTCTCTTCACAGGCATGGCTGGACAGAGCCAGCTGCACAGCAAGAGGAAATCTCATATTTTGGAGTGGTRTGATGTCGTTACACAGCGGGCAGGTCAGAGGGACAATGACGTGTGTGGAAAGCGGCCKAGATGTGCTGGAAAGGAGAGCAGAGCAAATATTTGAGAGACTTGTTCTCTAACACAGCCTCTCAGGGCCAGGGCTGGCACTTACCTTGAGTACTGCAGGGTTCAAGTTTATTCACTGTCAAGCTGATCCAACCAAGAGGAGCGCTGGCGTATGTGAAAATGGAAAAATCAGCCATTATTTTCTAAAGGAGCCTGAAAATTGTTCCATGCTTAGATGCACACAAATGTTCAGATCCTTTTCAGCTAAAAACCAGCAGAGCMACCACTTATCAAGGAAGAAAACTTTATTTATTCCTGCCCTGCTTCCCACAGCTGCTTTCCTGTGGCCAGCTAGTGACAAATTCCAGGTCCTCATTTGCCAGCTCCCCAGTGAGCATCTGAATCTACATCATGTGTCTTAATGCCTTGGTGAGGTCAGTGGGGACAGGAGGAGTGGAAGAAAGGAGCTCATCTGCTTCTTGACAGCTGTAGAACTGCCAGGAACCACCAGGAAATCCCAATTTCTCTAATTGCTCACTGCCCAAACACTCCCTGTTCCCTCCTGCTCTCCTCAAGCACATCCCAGGGGTTTCCCAGGAGGATGCAGCTCCAAGGGGACSTGGCACACAATGTCCCTGTTTGATGGCTGTCACTGCAGTGAAACAAATCTCGTTTTGGTTCCCTGACCTTCAGCAGCCAAATCATTGACTGTCATTTCCTGCTCTTCCCTCTTCCCTTACACTGGCAATAACTGTGTGCACATAAAAGCTTAGGGAATGCTAATCAGGATAAATGTAATGGTGTTTCTAGCCCTGTGAACACATGCTTTATGATTATTGTGGGGTTTGGGTTTGGTTTTTTTTTTGGTGGTTTTTGTTTTCTAGGGAAAAAAAAACCAGTCCCACAGGGTTTTTGTTCACATAATTGTGTTGAGCAAATTTGAAATATTTGAAAGCTTTTAAGTGCCTGTTATATATACATCCAAGGTTTGTCTTGGAACATGCTAGGTTGCAATAGACATTTTCCAATTAAGTGAAACAGCAGTGAGGATAATGGGTTTATGGAAATGGAAGAGCCATGCTGGAGGGAGATGGAAAGCCAGAAAGCATTAATCTTAATAGGATCCTTTTTCTTTTTTAGCTTTGCTTTTTTCTAAAAACTTTTAAAAAATTTCCCTAGGCATGTCCCTGATTTGGCAGTGGCACGTTATGTATCTAGAGAATCTCTTCCCCTTTTTTTTCTCATTTACTCCAAATTACATTCTTTTTTTTTAATCTTTTCTCTCTAAGAAATCATCTGCACCACCCTTTCTCCAGTGATGGAGGCTCGTGCACGCACACAGTCATCTGTCACTTTAACTGAGCATGCAGTGTGGGAACAGGGAATTCACAGCCTTCTGCTCTGGAAGGCAGAGTAACCCTCCAAAGAGCCAAACCCTCCTCCCTCCCTCTGCCTCTCAGCAAACCTCTGGGARAGCTCTGGGCTCTGGGCCAGTTCTGCAGCCCAGTCACCTTGGGCCAGGCTCCTCCCTTCCTTCTATGCTGGGTAAATATCTTTTCCAGGAAGCTTCCCAGTGAAATAAGCATGATCYAGGGTGGAATCGGTGCCTGGGACTGGCATCTTTCTGTGCTGCTCTGATTTTCATGCCGTGCCTTGCTGGGGCAGTCCCTGTGGTCTGGAGCAGCTTCAGTGGGTACTAAATCTGCCCTGGGAAGGTGGTGCTGRGCTCTGCTGAGAGGGCATCCCCTCTTTGGGAGGATGCACTGTGAGAGGAAGGTGGGATCAAAAGGGAATTGAGAACTTATGACCAGAAATCAGGTCTCTGAGTCCCCAGCCAAATTTGCTGGGAGTAACTGGAGCTTGAAGAAAGTAGGCAACTTGTGGGTTGTACATGACACATCATAGAGAGGGATGGCTGTGCCATCTCCCAGGAGGGCTGCTGGGCTTAACCCACCCCTTCCCTGTGCCTGTYACCTTTCCCTCCATTTCTAACCTGATCTGGGACACATTCCCATGCCCAGCTCTCCCTCCTGCTCATCCTCATTGTGTGACCAGCGGCCTGGATTCCTGTGACATGCTTAATTTGTATCATCTCTGTAGGAATAACCACCATGGATGTTTTTACTGTCCTTCCTAGTCTGGCTGTAAAAGTGGACCATGTTTCTTTAAATCCACTCAGTCCTTTACAACTGCTGCTCTGCAGGAAACAATGCTTAGATCTTTAATCTGAAAACAAAAGAGCTCAGACTCCCCTACTGTATTTATCTCTGCCCAAATCAGAGGGGTTGGAGCCTTTGACACCTCAGAATTCTCCCTAGGGGTAGGCGCATTTCAGTAGCAGATGAAGTGATATATATATTTTTTTATATAAAACATTCAGGTTAGATAGGCTTTTGCATGGGAAGGGCCCCRAAGGAACCACATAATTCCACTCTATTGAGGTTCTAATGCTGCACCTGTCAAGGCAGTGTCAGCGTGATCCTAGAGCTGGGCACTGGGGAGAGCATATTGATCCCATCTGGATACAGAGCACAGCATCCTCTGCATCCTTTATGGCCAACACAGCAGTCCTTGCCCAGCCTCCCCCCCTCSTCTAACAGCAAAATCTTTCATCCATGAGCCAAAGCAAAACGACTTCACCAGCTCTGATGTCCTCGGGAAATGTGTTGGGCCTCTGCCATGAGTACAGAGACTCCTTCCACACCCAGAAGCTTTCAGGCAGTGAGCAGGATTAAGACACGCAGCCCTAGGCTTTGCGGTGACCTTTGGGTATTTAAACTGTCTTGGCCTGGCTTCAGGAATATGAGCAGACTCCTGTCTGCTTTCCAGCCCAGTGCTCTCTCTGCACSGATAGACTTGAAAAAGCAGGTTTTAAATGGCTTTCTTGGAAAAGTAAAAAATAGTACTGCAAGTGATAATCAGACTTTATKACTTTATTTCCCCGAGATATTCCGTTTCTCTGTTTTCAAGCCCATTTTTATGGTTGCTTTCAATGCAGCTTTTCTTTAGATCTAAACCCCTGYATGTGCGTGTGTGTGTGTGATGATTTGAAAGGTTTTCTCCAAGCTGTTCTCCCGCTAGAGGGTACTCCTGCTACATCAACCATAGACATTCGGGGCTGGATGGGTTCGCAATGCGTCCTTCTCCTCTCGGAGCAGGCTGTTCATTGACAGCACAGCCTGGATATGCACAGTCCTGCTGCTTCCCTGCTCCAGCAGCCACTGAGCTGCCTTCTTGCTGGCTGTGCAGGAGCCCAGAAATGCTGGAGGGCCATTTTGGCCTCTCCTGTTTACACCTCAATGGCTACACAACACTCTGTAATTAATAATCTGGATAATTTGTAATCTGGGTAATCAGACCCACTGCARGGCTGAGGTTGGTACCAGCTCCAGGGATGTTGTGGAGACCTCCACACACCACACCRCAACATTTTGATTTGGAAATGCTCCCATGACTACATGATGCTGAGATGAGGAGTAGTTTTTGGGTGCTCTTGTTTTCAGGGCATGTTACTGGGGTCAGGAAATAGAWATTTTCCTGGACACGCTTTCTTAGGCAGGAAATCAGCTCATACGGTTTATTCTGGCCTTGAACTCTGTGTGYGTGTAGCTGTTGATGGATGGGAGGCTCCCTTAAGAGCAGATTGATTTGGCTTTCATGTTGTGAGACTGCAAAAGCAGCTTTGGGCATGGCTGGAGCCCTCCTTCCCCCTGCATGCCTGAGTGCCCCTCTCTATTTCCAGCAGGCAGCTGCCCGTGGCAGGCAGGATGCAGCACATGCTGTGCTTTRTGTGGCTCCGGGGGCTGCTCTTTCCTTGCAGCACGGCTTCAGCYTCTGGAATGGCACAGCCAGCAGGCAGGATTTTAGTTTTTCATCCGAGGAAAAGCCCCAGGTTCTTTCCCTGGTATCAGAACTCTCACTCCCCTGTCCCCTTCACACCTCCCTGCTCTGCAGAGCCGCTGGGATTTCCACCCCTGCCTGCTGCTCTCTCTTTTGAGCATGCTCGTGCTGCTGCCTGTTCTCACTGATTAAATGAGCAGGCAGGAATTACAGTTAACCATCCATCACCGGAGCCACTGTTCCCTTGACCCAGTCAGGATGAAGGAGGTCAAAATCCTTCTTTCCCAGGCCATCTCTAGCGGCAACAAATCCAGCTACAGTTTCCCAGCAGAATGATTCTCCTTCCTAAAAGAAGCTACACAAAGTGGTATCTTCAGAGCAATGAGAGGCACAGCTCAGTACTGGTGCTTGGTTGAAAGGTCTTCTATTCTCAGGAAAATAAAAAAATCATCTTCTGCCTTGTAGCATATGTTGGTATTTGGAGCCATAAACTCTAAATGGGACCGTGGACTGTGAAAGGTATATTAGAGGGATGGCCACTGTCCCATTAAAGGGAATGTCACTGTCCCATTAAAGGGAAGGCCACTGTCCCATTAGAAGAAATACTGCTGTCCCATTAAAGGGAAGCCATTGTCCCATTAGAGGTAATGCCACTGTCCCATTAGAGGGAATACCACTGTCCAGTTAAAGGGATGGCCACTGTCCCATCAAGTCTCTATCAGGCCTTTCCAGAGCAGCTTTTCTGTGTATGTCCTRCCCACAGGTGAGTCTCCTGTGTGTGCTGTCAAACACAGGGAAGGAGATATTCCAAGACACTGAAAGCTCCAGTCAAGCATTTGATGYTCATTGGCTGCATGCATGGGCTGTGGGATCTTGTAAAAAACCTGGTGGTGGTTGGGATATTGTTTTTCCTGGAAGCATCAGGAGAGGTGGTTCCTCTTCAGAAAGRGGTTAAGGAAGGACATCCATGAAGGTGGAGAGGAAGTTATGCCCTAAAACCCAGCAAAACCTTCTGTCTTCTCACAGCACCGAGGTAGCAGAGGCTGGGATGGGAGAGGCTGGAATAGCCCTCTCTGTTCTCCAGCAGTGGAAAGAAGTTGGGGTGACAATTAGGAACAGGAAAAATGGAAAACAGAGCCTCCAAAGGGGAGTAACTCACTACCGTGACTAACTGTCTCTCTTGGAAAAGCTGAAGAAAGTAATCTAGCAGCTCAGAATTACAGTAAATGACAGACCTGGCTTAGTCTGGCTGCAGAGTGCTCCCAGCTTGTATCGATTTCAGACCCAGGCTATGAATTGCTGCCAGGCAATGAGCTGGCTGGTGGCTGAACCCTTCCATCCTCCCCTGGAGCCGATTCCTCTCTTTGTCCCCGTTCCCATCAGAGGCTGTGGATGCCATCAGTCAGCCCAGCTGAGTGGGGAATCCACTCTGTTTTCCCTCAATCCAGAGGAACTGCACTGTAACAGCCCTTCCAAGCTCCTTTTTCTCTGTGATTCCTGATCATTACTCACAATGTTCCTGAGAGCAGCAGGGCATCTTGAAGCTCTGCTGGAAGGAGGAATCTCTATGTCCTTCAGGCAGCCCCAGACACGCACACGGAGGGCAGCCCGCTGAGCATCTCCAYGCCGTGTTCCTCTTGCTGCTTCCAGCTGGGAGCCGATCGGTCTGGGGGTGGGGAGGAACATCCCGGCCCACCTTGTCTGCGAGGCCTCTCCTGAGAGCTGTTGTGCAAACAGAGGGCTGTTTGTTTGTCTGTTTGTGCAGCCCAGAGCAATTAGGACGTGCTGAACTCTRTGTTTGCCAGGCAGCTCCCGAGGACTGCTTGAATTCACTGCTTGAATYCTCCCCAGCCAGAGCCGGGGTCAGATGGGTCTGGCGGACCCGGCTCTCGGTGCTGAGAAGCCGCTGCTTCTCAAACAAAAGGGCCCGGAGCTCCCTGATGGAGAGGTTTGGAGAGGGAGGATTAGACTTGCTAATCAAGAGGTGTCTGCTGCCTCTGTTGGGGTGGCTTTATTGCTCATGTGAGTCATTCCTGCTCAGGTTYGCAGCCTTGGGGGCAGGCAGAGTGCAAACAGAGAGTACTTGCTCCTAATAATGCTTCATCCCCATAATGGAGGCAGCTCCAGTCCATGAGATGTTCCCAGCCTCCAGCTGCACTTTGTTCAGCTRCAAGTCTGCTAGATTTGCTCTGTCCTCCATCTTTTCTCCTCTGCTTCTCCCTTGATCTTTCCAAATCATGCTGGGCCATGCAGCCATTTCGCTTCCCTGGTTTAATGTTCCTTTACGGTGCCTATTTTGTGACTTTTGGTGTGACAATCTCTGAGCTGGGAGGCTCTTTGCTCCAGGTAGGGAAGTTACTGATAAAATACAGTTCTGGATTCAGGATGTGCTCTCCAGGGCTCATAGGAGCCCAGCCAGCCACAGGAGGTCTGTGGGAATGGGAACAAGGCTGGTGCTGTGGTTGGGGAGGGGGCCCAGCAAGGACAGATGGAGCAGGGGGAGAGGCAGAAGGAAGCTGGGTTGCTGCGCAATTGAGGTTGGCCAGTGGGACTTTGGAGGGGGGCATCAAAGAATAAGTTTGGGGCTAGGGGACAATCGTGCAAGAACAGCATTTAGGAGTCTAAATACAAATCCCAGAGAGTGGACAGATCCTATAAGGAAATCCTCATTAGGAGAAAGCGTATGAGGGAAGGGGAGATGAAACTATTGGAGATGGATGCTGTACCTGCAGGGATGTTTGCTCCTGCTTCCTTTAGGTACTGAGACACGAGAGAAGAGGGAACAGCCTCTCAGACCCAGAGGAACCTTGGGAGCCCTGGCAGGACCTGTGCCTGTGCTTCCCTCCACATGAGCTGACACAAATGAAGCGACTCGAGATCGTTCCCCCAATTACACAGAACAGCTTCAAAATGGAGTTGTGTCAAATGCAGCGTGTGCTGTCGCTGTRTCTGCAGAGCTGTTTGTTTGCCTGATGAAGGGGAAAAATAATGTGAAGCTGGAGATGAAACTGAGCTGAGAAAAGGTTTATTTTTTTCTTCTCAGTCTCAGCCTTTCCAGGCACATTCCAGTAGGTGCCAGTCTCACCTTGTGGAGCAGGGGAGGATGGAAACTGCCAGTAATTCTTCACAGAAATATGAAAAAATACAGCACAAGAGGGGGTGGGTGGAAAAAATGAAAGCCTATAGGAAAGACCTCTGTTGTCTGGGATGCTCACTTCATTTCTTCCTCCCTACTCAGCRAAGTTTATCTTGGGCTTGGCAGCACGGAGCAGTCTCCCCCTCCCCTTGTTCTTTAATTAGTGTGTAGCAAAGGAGAAGGTGTTGGGGGAAGGAAAGGGAAATGGGATATTGTGTTTGGATGCCCCAATGGGTAGGAAACTGCATGGTTTCCAAATATGATAGTTAATGCTTAATCTGACAGACTGTCTCTTATCAACAGGATGGATGTGACTCCCCATTACATGATAATGGAATTCTATATGGAGACCACAGGAGACCCAGTTCCATTCAATTAACTCACAAAACAGCAAACCTCTGAAAGCATCTTTGTCTTCTCTTCTCCCCACCTCTTTCACTCCTTTTTCTTTACCCTGAGAAAACGAGAGAGTGAATATTTCCATTTTGTTTTGCAGAGGATTAGTACCAACTAATAGGATTAATATCCCAAGTTGTGTGGCAAATGGAACATTGTTAATAGGGTGATTATTAGAGAATTATATRGAGGGGCAAAAAAATTAAAAGCAGCTGAAAGAAAAGCATCTCTGTGTTGGAGGGACTGCCATTTCTGTGCAATATCCAGCTGCTGACCTGCCTGTTCTGGGTCAGACTTCTTTATTTCTCAGGCTTGCTCTGCCTCTGGGATTGACTTCCACATCAGCACAGGGCAGGAAGCAATTTCAGAGGCTGGAAATGCTGGATGCAAAGAGCTGTGATAGCTGCAGGGACTCTGAGAGGAAAAGGAAGGTAAAGAAGAGTCARCATTCCACCTGGCATCCCAAGGATGTGAACACACCTCTGCTCAGGGTGAATAACTCCATCTCTGCCTCCTTTTACTTTGGTTTCTTTGGCTCTGCCCACAGCCATGGTTGTGAGTTCGAGTGTCCGTGTCCTTTGGGAATGTTTGGTTTGGACACTGGTGGGTCTGCAGGATGTGCTGGAGAACTTTATATGAGATTGCAGAGCCMAACAGAACTGGCAAAAATCCTACGGTGGCTGCGTGCCAGAGGTGAAATGGTTGTGTGCCATTGCCAGCAGGTGTAGGACAGGGACCTTCTGCAAAGCAAGGGTGGGAAGGCCCAGAGCTCTGCTAGGAAAGMGCAGAGTCCTCAGGAAATTAAAGCACATTTATTTGTTTCCCAGGCCCTCAAGGAGGGCCTCTTGGCAGACAGATTTCAGCAGCAGCACAGTTGATGCATGGAGATTTTTTCTGACATCTGTCTGAGAGAGTATCCGTATGCTCTGCATAAATCCTTCTCTCCTGGGCCAGGAACCAAAGCCATCCACAGCACTGGATGTTTCCTGGACAGGGGACTGGCACAAAGGCCYTTCTGCCTGAGAGGTATTATCCCAAACACTGTGTTTCCAAATCCCTGGAGGTATTTAGGCCTGTGCCTTCGGAGGTGTTTGCTGTAGGAGGTTTTGACTGAGCCACTGATAGGGATTTATTCCCCTGAACTGGATCCCCATTACACCATGAGTCACTACTATTTATATCAACTGTCGATCTCTCCCTCTGGCAGCTATTTCTGGCTACCTGCATTGTATTCAGGGGAGATTTAGCACCGTTTTTTTTTTTATTTTTATTTCTTTCACTGAACCTGCTTTTAATTCCTTTTCAAACATTTTTTATCTTAGTTTGCTTTTCAGCAGCTGTTCAGCTGTCTGCGGTTGAGCTGCCCTCATCTGCTGTTGTTCTGCTGAAAAAAGGGATATCCAGTGCTACTTTCAGCAGATTCAGCTTTGTCTGAAAGAGTACTTTGCCTCAGAGTGAGAGCGTTGTGCCATCTAGAAATGAAAGGCTACAACAGGAACCAAAGCACTTTGCATCAAACAGGATTCTAAACGCTGTTGAACTGCAATCCAGGGTAGCAGGTTCGCTTTGTTTATAGCCCTTGTTATCCTAGGAACTCTTCAACCAAACAGTGAGTAACCTGTTCTTGCAAGTAGATCAAAAAGGACCGACCCCTTTTAGTGCAAAGAGAAGGGAAATGGGCCATGAGAAGGACTCAGCCTCAGCTGCACTGAGCAAAGTGGTAGCAGAGCTGAGGCTCCAACCAAAATCTCCCACAGCCCGTTTGGATGCTCTGCCCACAAGGCTGTGCTTTCTGCTCTGCTCTGATTTCCCTTCCAGATGTGAACTCTCAGAATTTCCAATCCATCACAAGCAGTTAAAAAACCCACCGTCATTCTCCTGCCTTTGATCAGGACCAGGATTTTCCTCTTTTCCTGCACATGACAGTCAACCAAGGGATCTCCTGCCTGCCTTGGGCTCTCCCTGTAGCAGATCAAACATTTGGGCTGGAAGCAGTTGTGGAGGAGCTGTGTGCATTTCCAAGAAAGAGAAGGTGCTCTGGGGCTCTGGGAACTTTTTTTTTTTTTTTTTTTGGGGGGGGGCGGGGGAGTGAGTTAGGAAAAGGGTTAGGATCTGAGTTAGAGTTAGGGCTAAGGTTTGGGTTAGGGTTAGGGCTAGGGTTTGTGTTGCACTAAGCAGGGACACAGCTCCCTGGTGAGTTCCCTGGTTTACAGCTGGCTCAGGTGAGGGTTAGCATTAGGGTTAGGCTTTGGGTTAGGGTTTGGGTTAGGATTAGGCTTTGGGTTAGGGTTAGGGCTTAGGGTTATGGCTGGGTTTGTGTTGCACTAAGCAGGGGCACTGTTTCCTGGTGAACTCCCTCATTTACAGGTGGCTCAGCTGAGGGTTAGGGTTAGGTTTAGAGTTAGGGGTTAAGTTTASGGTTAGGTTTAGGRTCTGGATTAGGGTTAGAGTTTGGGTTAGGGTTATRGCTGGGTTTGTGTTACATGAGGGAGGGGCACAGTTCCTTGGTGACCTCTCTGGTTTACAGCTGCTTCAGCTGAGGGCAGGCACTGGGAAGGCAGGAATGTCAATGTTCTGAGGGATCAGACTCAGGATTATGTGCCCCAATCCTGGAACAGAGAGCCCTGAGGAGCCGTCTCTACTCCTGCACAGAACCAGCTGCTCCAAGGCAGGACATGCAGGAGCAGCAGGACGGTGTTTTACCCTCACCTCTGTGCAAGGTGAAAGTCTACGTAATTTAAAGATGAGTTCCCTTATGCCAGGCCACGAAAAAAGTCTTCAGAACACCCCCAAGGTTTCCATTTAATTACCAATTGCAGCTGATTTCACAGAGCAGTTTCTAAGCCTCCAGCAAGGCCTTGTGGCAGTTCTTTCATCTCTCAGGCTTATTGGGAAAAGCTGTATTAAACGTCTTTTAATCCTGCCTTGGATGCAGTACCTTTGATCACCTACAATTTTCTACATCTGTGCTCAGGCTCACGTTCCTACGTACGTGCCTCCCCATCCAAAATGCTTTAAACTGTGTCAGTTGATTAGAAAGTCTCTCCTGACTGATATAAAGCATCTTGCAAACTTGACTGAAACACCCTGATAGCTAATGATGATCATCCAGAGGGTCTGGGTGATCCGGGGATGGTTTAGCATTGCTGCATAAGCTGATGAATGTCAATTCCTCATTTATGTTTCACTCCATCTTTTCCTTCCTAGAGAACAAGTTTCTGCTGGGGAAAAGGAAACAGTCAATGTCCTTGCATGAAAAAAWGAGAGCTTTAGCCAGACTGGAGATGATTTTATTTATTATTATAATATCATTCTCAGTGGGATGCAAGAAGGTGGGACATTTGCAGASAAGCTGCAGAAATCTACCTTAAAAATCCAAGATTTCTGCAGTTCATTAAGAGCAGGGTCAGCTGGAGCTCTTTTCTCTGAGCCTGATGTCCCAGATACAGGACACTGTGCCCCTTGTGATGCTTTTCCTGTCTGAGGAGAGCTTGATCTCTCTTTTGGGAGGATCACAGCAGTGACAGTAAGAGACTGAGGTTGGGATTCAACTGGGCATGGAAATGTTCCACAGGAGTTGTGCCATTTCCCAGCAAGAAATCCCCACSAAGATCTGGTGGGATTGCCTGCCTGGAGAAGGGAGAGGAGCTGTGCCCTAGAACTGCCAGTGTCTAAGTGGGGACGTCTGCCTGCACCAACAGCTCTGTGTGGCCACCTGGACAGGAACACGATCTGGGGCTGTTTGAACATATGTTTGCTTCAACTGCAATGAGAAATCCGAGTGTGGGGTCGTGCTGGAGTGGCCTTGGGTTTGCTTACTGGAGCAGGAACAATCTCTTTCCCAGAAAGTCATTATCTTGATGCTCAAAGAGAGAGCAGCTTTGTGATCTGAACAGCCAGAATAGCTCAGCTCGGTAGGAAAAGCGAGGTCAACTGCCAGATGGGTCAACTCCAACCTTTTGCTCTGCCAAGACCAGCATGTTTTGCACTTTACAGCTTTTCCATGGGATCCTCAGGCTGTGGCATTCCCAGGCAGAGCCCTTTTAGGTGTGTGCCCATCACATCCCCCATGGGTTGTGTCTGTCTCTTCAGGAGCCTTTGAGTGACAACACGTTATCAGTTTTCTACTGCTCTTTTTTCGCAATCTTGGGTGCTGCTGCACTCCCCTGCCCTTGAAGGATTGCAAGTCTGCCTGTGGCAGTGGGAATGGCAGGAGATCATCCATCAGCTCCTCTTTCTGCACAGCAGCTGAACCTGGGGGTTTGGCTAAGGGGGGTTCATTCCCAGGGGATGAATGAGGATAATTTCCTTTCTCCTGCTCAGTCAGAGAAGAGAATGCATCCTAAAGGAGTCTGATCCAAGAGTTAGATGTGAAGATCCAGCACTGGCAYGCTTGCCAGGTCTGATAGAACTGTGATCTGATGTGTCAAATGCATTTTAGGGTCTCAGTTCTGTGACAGCTTGCTAATGACTCTGAGCTTCAGGAAGCTTTGACTGATCCCTCTGGGAGCTGGCAGAAAAAACTGCAGGAAAACTTTTTTTTTTTTTTTGGAAACATTTTTGTCAAAATCAAAACATTGAATGGAAACACGTCTCTTCGAGCATCATTTTAAACTGGAATGTGTCAAAACAAATGCTTTCAATTTGATTTGAGTGAGACATTTCTAATTTTTACTTCATGTTGCAATAAGGAGACAACACATTTACCGTATTTTTATTTACATCTTTGCTTTTTTGGATAATTATCAAAAATGAGGAACCACATGCTTCCAAAAGTGAATTCTTGGCATTCCTACTCAAGAATTTTTCAATTTCTTGTTGATGATGGAAGCAGATGTGGATGTTCAGCCAGAGCTACCAACAGGGACAGAGCAGAACACATCTTCAGGTGGAAGARGCAGGAATTGGAGCCATCCAATGAGGCTGGCAGAGAAAGGTTGCCCTGCTGCTTTTTTACTTGTTTCTTGCAACCTGTTCTCTGCTTTCAGGCATTTTRGGCCCCAGAATTTCAAAGYTGWGTGAATAAATCATGGTCCTGTCTCACACTGAACTGAGCTGCCCTCACAGAGCAGAGCCTGGCTGAGCTTGGTCAGAAAGAACCAAACTTTGTTTGTGTTCCTGGGCTTCAAAGGTGGTGCTCTGGGGTTGGAGGAAGCATTTGCCCCACGTTTTTCTTGCCTTGAGCTAAAAATTCCTTGTGGATTTTTTTTTCCCAAGGCTAATGGTGATTCTTGTCTTGTCTTAATTGCTTTTTAAAGCACGCAGAGCTCCAGGTCTATCCCAGACAGTGCTGAGCTCCGTGGTGCATTTGTCATTTTCCCAAATACCTTTTTAATTAAATTGGAGCAGAACACTCCACTTTGTCGAGCTATCCATCTCAGCAAGTTTCTTACTTCTGCTGGGCAGGCATTATCCTGATAATCATTAGCAAAATCTGGGGACTTTTCCACAGGTTCTGGGATTTGCAAGGACGTTTTCCTCTGGTAGGCAGAGAGCTGTTCACACCAAGGTTGCTCAGGCTGGCTGCTGTGGGCTAAGGATGTGCTGAATCCATCCAGGGAGGGGTTTTTGCAGGGCTTAGGAAAAAAAATGTGGTGTCTGTGATAGAAAGAAATGAGGTTTGACATGACATTAGGCYCTCTCTGCCCCTGAATTCTGCAAATCTGTGCAGAACATTTTTTTTTCTGGCCAAGATAAGGGCTTGGGCTTAGTTAAAAGGATAATCCCAACCCCATGAATTTGGGAACAGGCAGCTGTCCTGTTCCATCACAAGCACYTGCAGTACCAGTGTTCTGCTCAACACAGCAAATTTGTTGTCCTTCAAAAATCCATTGCACCTTTTGGTTTGACATCCCTGAGCTGTGATGTGCCACCTCACATCTCCATCCCACAGGAACTCCGTGGTCAGGCCCCTCCTGCCCCACAYGCAGCAGAGCTTTCAACCCCCCCAGATGAAGGTCAGCGGGGTGACTGTGTGGAGTGACCCTTTCTTCCCTGAAAGCAAACAAGAACCATCTGAATTCTGTTTGCTTTGTTGGAGGAGAGAAAATAAAGGAGATTTTCATTGTTTTCACCACCACTCTGCATGATCAGCTCTGCTCTGAAAAGCGCTTCCATCTCTTCTACTTGGAATGATGAACTTCCCTCTGCACATCCYGCTCGACCTTCTGTCTGTGCCTTGAGCTCCAGCTGTGCAATCCTTCCACAGGAGAGGGTTTGTGGATGTGTCTGACACGAGCAGCGTGACGTCCTGGGAATCTTATTAGGGCTGGTGATGATGACTGAGCCAAAGACAGAATGATTTGTTCTCCCTGAGARCGTTCCTGGGCATTTTCTCTTGGCAGAGGGCTCTGAGGAGTCATTTTGACAGGTGAATTGAGCAGATTTGTTGCTGCCACTGAGAAAATGGAGGTGGTGCCCCACAACAGAGCTGTGTAAACAGCTTTTGGAAACTCCAGCAGTGTGTGACACCCGAAATTTCTCTCTGATGAATTGATTTCCTTTGATAGAGACAAGGCAGCTGTTGGCTGGGCATCTCCTCACATCCAGCTGAAGTGATCAGGTGGGAGTTGAGAGTTGGTGCTTGCTGGGGGCAGACAGAAAGACAGAGATTGAAGTGCAAATTGCACCAAAATCCACAGGAAGAGCTCAACCACCAAATCCTTAATTGGTCCAGAACCCAGAGATCTCTGCTCACCTCCAGAGACGGACCCTGACAAAGTGTCCATATTCTTGTCCCCACATTTCATGGAATTTCCTCATTGGAACGATGAAAATGATGTAAGAATTTCACTCTAGGAAGCCTCCACTTGGCTTGGAACATATTTGAAGGTACCTCTGGCCCCTGAGGTTCGGGCTGATTCATCTCTCTTTTRTTGTTACCTAAGAGGAACTTGCATGTTCAACCTGGATGTGTCAGCCCAATGTTCGGGGACTCACCTAAGGAGAGGTTTTGCATCTTTGAGACATCCCTTTTTGTCAAAGACAATTGGATCAGAGATGTTCAGTTTCGTTGAGTTTTGGTTTTGACTTTATTTTTTTTTTTTAGTCACAACAGTTTTGTCTGGAAAAATGTCATTTTGATGAAACAGAAATTGCTGAAGAAATCTTACCAATTTTGACAATTCTGCTTGGAAGGGACTTGGGKAGGAATATCTTGAAAGTGCTGGAGCTCCCAGTTATGACATTTTCTGAATGGAAAGGAGTTTTGATTTATTTCTTTTTCTCTTTTCAAAGTGATGTTTCAAAATGTACTGGTTTGTGGGGGGAAAAGCTGGTTGAATTAAATGCCTGGAAAAAAAGGGAAGTCAAATATTTTGACTGATCTGAGGCAGTTTTTCAGCATTTTATTTTGCAACTCTGTTGGCTTTTTGGACAACATGGGATGATTTAAAATTGTTGGTTGTTCTKTTCTGATTTCCAGACTCACAGATGTGTTTCTCAGTTGAGCCAATGATGTATGAACCAGTCTTGGGTTTGTGGTGATAAATTACCTGGTTTCATAGCTGAAAAAAAAAACGGTTTTAATCCATTAACTATAGAGAACAAAATACCCCAAGTCTCTCAATTCACAGAACCATGCAAGGATCTTCCAGTGTATGAATTATTCAGGAGCAGTGGTGGAAATGAAGTACCCATTACATTTACAAATATTCCACAAAGAGTTCAAGGCTGAGCAGGAATAGATCAGACAGCATTTATTGTAAAGCCTTGCTGAGTATTACTGGAGATGTAATTTCCCGTAGTAATTAACACAGGATCTGCAATCCGGCTTTGAAAAGGCGATTGAACCTTTCCCTGTGAATTTGGGAATCATCTGCGTTATTCCATGCGATGGGTGACTGGGAGCTTTGTCTAAAATTAGTCCTCAGCGTGGTGGATGATTAAAGAGGGATCGTTCCTTCGGGCTACTCGGGATTGATGTTTTCTATTAAAGAATGCAGTGCTAAGGGTTTGTGAAATGGAGAGAGAGCTTCTCTGGGTGTGTGCAGTTTATTATGCAGATGTGCCTAAGCTCCAAGATGAATGATAAATGATTTCTCMAAGTTGGATGGGGTGCATGACCCAAAGGGGACCGAGGGGGGGAGTGTTATTTTTCTTCCTTTCTAAGAATCAGAGAGGGCCATTTGTCAGCTGAACCCAGTGAGGTGCCCCAGTTCAGGTGTCAAAGGCTGTTCTGTCTGGAGAGGGAACAACAGGAGTTAATAATGCTGCCCCTCCTCAGCCCTCTTCATTTCTACTTCATTTCCTTGGCCTTTCCCTTGGTTTGAACTCCACTTTTTTCTGGATTCTGAGGGTGTGACTGGTTCTGAGCGCTGCCTGCTGGAAGACCTGCTGAAAATGTGTGGAAATTTGGGGTTTTTTTTGAGGAATAACAAGCAGAGTTTCTTCTTGGTGGAGTTAAAAAATCTCTAGCACCATCCAGTCTTAAATCAGAGTTAAAAAAAAAACAAACCAAGACATTTTCTAATTACTCCCAAAATATTTATTCCTTGTTGGAAATTGGGATTCTGTTGAGTTGAAGTCTGTACATAGACTATAGGAGTCACTGGCCTGAAGATTTATCTGCTTAAAAATAGAGTAGAGGAGAAGTTATTTGAGCTYTTCCCACCTCTGATATGTGTGAAATCTTTTAAAATTGAAAATTTCAGTGGAAGAAAGGGGAAAGCTTTTGGAAACACAGTTCTTACCTTTCAGTTAACTCTGAGTCTCCTTATCTCAATCATAAAGGCTGGAGATAGTGATTCTCAAGGAATGCTGCATTTCACAATGGAGGAAAATGACAGTTTAGCAAAAACGACCCTTTTCTGTAGGAATCCATTTCACTGGAGGCTTAGCTGGACTCTTTTGTGTTGGAAAAATAACAATTAAATCACTTCCCTTTGAAAATTTGTTTTCTTTTGTAAATGGGAAATATCTTAAACCAGTTCAACAAAACTATTTAGCAGCATTCCCTCAGAAATAAAATACTTGGTGGGATGTCTGTCAAGCTGTGTTGTGCCTCATCAAAGAGGAATTGGAAGACTCAAAAGACAACCGTGTCATTGAGGAAAGGGGTCACCACATTTTCATAGCAACAACAGGGCTGTGAGCAAGGGCAGGGCACTCTGATACCTTTATAAAACTCCTCATTGTGTTTTTAACCTAGTCTTGGAATTACAGTAGAKGTTGGATTTTATTTGGCTTTGCCCGGAACATTTTCTTTTCCTAAATATAATATAAATACAGAAATTCTCTTCTGAGAAGAGAAGGTGTAGGGATTTGAGCAAATTGTGCTGGCTTTGGGTAGCAGGAGATAATCCCCAGCCTGTACAGCACCTTCCATCTCGTTGTATCCATTCTGTAGACAGCAAGCACTTCACTCCAGACTGAACTGGGTGTGACAGCATCCCTGGGCCTTGCTGCCTACCCCAGCAAGGAGTGGGGCAGGGTTTGAATTTCTGTATTTCTGTATCCACTGCATCCAGAGGGGGAGGATACCCGGAGAGGAGCGAGCAACAGGCACAGAAAAGCTCTGCACAAATCCTGACACCACCACCCTGGAGCACCACGGAGCTGTCATCACCTGCTTCCCTTCCCATTCTCCAGGGACATCATCTGCTTCCCTGGGCATCAGCTGCTTCAGAGCTTCACTTGCTAATGCTGAGGGACAAGGGAGGCTCTGCTGCCAGGCTTGATACAAATATGTAATAATTTGGTTTTAATCAGTATTAACAGTGCTGAGATTACAAAGTCAGATCCGTTCATATCACAGGGTTGGGGTAACGAGGAGCGATCAGTGCCATGTTGGTTGAATTCCTTCTTTCTAGCAAAGCTCGGAGATAATCTGAGTACAGCTCACGCATGCAAAAGCAAAGCCACCACGTGCAGCTTCTTGGGGAAACCACTTCTCCAACATCTTTGTCAACATGTGAGCCTCACAGTACACACGAATCTCTACAGAGCCCAGCAGTTCATCTGTTTGCAGAGGGAGCTGGCTGCTGTGTGCTGACAACCTGCTTTCATTAGAAGACTAAAAACAGCCAATAAAATGAAGCAACGCATTGTTTTCTTACCTCTGGCAGGTGCCTATCTGATTGCACAGGTGGACYCAGGGTTGCTGTTTGTCCCTTAATGGCTCTGACCTGTTTGCAAATCAAATTAGGACAGGCAGGAATCCACAAAGACACCTTTTGCCTTTGCTCATGGTGCCAATTCCTTTTTGGATCTACACCTTTCCATGAGTTTGGAAGTTTAGGGACCATCTTCCGGCTAAAACACCCACTGGGTTGCAGTGGTTGTGTATTTGTTGTGGATTTCTTTGAACTGGGCTGGGATGGGATGGGATCCTGGGATGGGATGGGATGGGATGGGTGTGTGAGTGGATGACCTTCCAGTGTCCTTTTCCTGCTGAGACCCACTGGAACCTGAGTGTTTCTAAATGCTGGCAGCCAAAGCCTGCTGCAGCTGCTGGCTCAGGGGAGCTGATTGACAATTTCCTGCTTCATCTTTACAGTTCGGAGCCCCTGTATAGACCCAGGCAGGGCTGCAGTGGCAGGGGACAGGGAACCTGCAGCCCTTTYGCCCACACTCTCCACTCTTTGATCATCTCTACAATCAGAGCCCCCATGGGCATGGAATTCATTGGCAGCACAAAGAAGGATCTTGCCCAAAATCATCTGGGGGGAGGCCAAGAAAGCCCCTTGGAGGTGCCTCCAGCCCCTCTCTCCTCCCCCTGAGGCTGCTGTGGGTTATTTSTCTGCAGAAGTGTGGGATGGCCACAGCTCTGCAGGACTGCACATCTTCCCTGGCCACAGTCCACAGCTGGGGTCTGGCTGCTCGGAACAAGACATGGAAATAAATGCATGGATTTTGGGCAGGGAAGGAGCTTGGAACTCCAAGCATTTGGCCTTTCAAAACCTTTCCTCAACACCTGCTCCTTTCTCAGCAAAACAAAAGTGAAGCAGCTGAGAGCCTTGGTCAGTGTCCAGAGGGGTCAGTGTTTTGCCCAGCCACGTTCCTCTGCAGCTTTAAGTCCAATTCCTGCCTTTACTTCCTGGGATACAGCAGGATGAGTCCCACTTTTACCCCCAGACTTGCCCAGCAGCTGGAAGTGGCCCAAACAGGGCTGCATTTTTCTCTCCTCTGAGACCTTTCCCCTTCATTTTTTTTTGGTTAGTGGCCACCTCAGGAGCTTTTCGAATGATCAGTGCCTTGGGCTGTTCTGCTGAGCACAAACCAGATCCCTCCTTTCCTTTTCTTTCCCTGCACTCATCACTACCCTGGGAAATTGGTTCCTCAGCTCCTCTTTGGCCCCAGCARTGGGGCAGCCCTTCAGTGTTTTTTGCTCATGTCGAGTGACTGACAAGGAACAGGCTCTCGTGCTTAGGAGCTTCACAGATTTCTGTAAAAATATCCTTGTTGAAGAATTGCTGTCCTTTCACATCTGTCTCTGCATTTTTAGAATTTCACAGGCTGTGTTTCTTTTTTTTTTTTATCGCTACATTTTTCTCAGGTTTAACTAAATTGTTTTATTTTATTTTGGTTTTTATAGCAATTTTCTTCCTGAGATTTTTCTTTCTTTCCTTGGGAAACATTTGTCATCTTCAGAAATAATTAAGCAGGATTTTTTTTTTGAAGAGCTGGGCCCAAGTGGAGCTGCTCCATGTGTGATCCCAGCTCTCCACGTCATGTCCTGAGTCTCCACACAGCCAGGGCTGGGTCCAGCTGCTGCTCTCTCTTTACACAGTGAGTAACAAGATGTCTCAGCAAGGCATCAAAGTCTGTGCTGCGTGTTCAGACTCCAAATCCCTGCCAATAACGTAGAGATTGAAGGGGATTATAATGGTGCATAACAAATAACAAGGGTTTAAACTGTCTTAAGAACACTGGGCTCAGAAAAAGAGGGATTGTTGGGATGGGGAAGCCTGCAGGTATGAAGAAAGCTTTTATTTCATGTATTTGTGCGCTTGCAGTAAGAAACTGGTGTGTGATATGGGTTATTATAAGGAATTTATCCTGGACTTAGGTGTTCCTCTCGCTCTAATGCCTCTGGGCTGTGGTCATTTTCTTGTTCCTTCAAAGGTGTCCAGTCTTAGGAACAAATCCAAGGAGAATGAGCAGATCCTGGGGGCTGAAGGCAATGTGGAAATCTGCCCTTCCTGCCTTTCTTCCCATCCTTTTCTCCTTGGAGCACCTCTCCTGGTTTGCACCCCCCTCACATTTCCTGTGCATTCCCAGCCTATCTCAGAGGGCGATCCCAAATGACCTGATTGTGCTGAGCTGCCTCCCCGCAGCACCTCAGGTCCCCTTGAAAAGCCCTGGAGCCATGGATACTTCTATCCCTTCACGCAGGGAAGGCCTGAGTGTTTTAATCTCAATGTAAAACAAGGCTGTCATATGGGAAACAGAAGCGAGGGTGTCAGAACACGTTAGTGCTGCTTTGAGCTCCTGTCTACCTGACAAATCCCCCCTTCCCTCTGAAATCCCACACAGGCCTTGCTTTGTACAAAGGGAACTGCCAAATGCAAATGCTTGTTTGTTTTGTGTTAAACAAAGCTGCTTTTTTTYCCCCTCATGTTTTTTTGAGCAGTTACCACACGTGGCAAGAGAAAATGGGGAGGAGGAACCGTTTTTTTGAACAAGAAAAACAAAAACGCAAAAAATGAGTAAATCCAAAACATCTAAGAGAGGTATTTATTGAGGCTGGTGTGTGGTTTGCTTTACGTGCTCCCTTTTTTACAAGCCCAGACATCTGGATTTGTCTCATTTACCAAACGAGAATGGCAGGCAGCAGACGTGCAGGTGATTATGTGCGGCTTTAAAGCAAACAAGGAGAACAAACCAGTTGCTATTTAAGTGCCATTTCCAAGCCAAAGGTGGCCCTGCTGTAAACACAGATTACTGTGGTGCAGACACTGTCACCAGCTGTCTCCCGGTGTAAGCCTGGCTTTGCTCTCCTGTGCTGTCTGCGCATCAGCTTTGACACAATCTGACTTTTACTTGCTGCCTCCAAAAAATAAGTGACTTTTTTTTCTTTTTTCTTTTTTTTTTTGACTCTCCTCCTCCTAAATTCAACTGCAGGTTGATCTTTTCCTATTTTTAGGTGTAAGCACACCGAGGTCCGGGTCAGCTCCTCAGTCTTAGCCTCCCAGTTGTGCTGTGTTGCTGCAGTACAGCGGTGCCCACCACTGCATGCTGTGACAGTGACACTGCCCCAGAGGCACCCAATTAGAGATGGAAGTGGCCCAGCTGCCTGCACAGATTAKACAGAAGTAAACTCGATTTGCCAGCCCTGTGGATCTTCTGACACACAACGTTCACAAAGGGCAGGGTGTCAAAATGCTTTGACTTGAAATAAGAGAAGGGGAGAAAAAGCCAGAAAATGGGTCATAAAGCASTGGGTGGAGAGGGGAAAATGCTTTAGGGATGCTGCAAAGTTTTGTGCTGCTCTGCTGGTTTTTGTCTTGTGGAAAGTGGCAAGTTCCTATAGACTCTTAAGTACTCAAAAAGTTACCTTTTTTGTGTAATTCTGCTTCTAGAAGTGTGTGTGTTTCCATTGAATGTGGAAAGAATTTATTGTGTCCTGCATAGGAGGACTCAGAGGAAAGTTCTAAAGTAGCCAGGTGTACAAGAGCCATTACTGGTATCAGGACTCTGTCTTGCCTTCCTAAGTCTGTAACAACTTTCTATCCCTAGTCCGTGACAAATTTCCATCCCAAAGAAGTGCCGAACACATCACATCCTCCATACACAGTCCACGCTCACCAGAGAGTTAAATAAAGGTGCAGAGTTGCTGAATCTGTGCAGAAGATGGTGCAATCCATTGTATGGTGAAGGTCTTCACAGGAAAAAGAGGCTGAGCAAGTCTCAGCTCTCCCAGGCTGACTCCAGGCTGACCCTCTCAGGATTCCGTATGGCATGGGAAAAGCTCAGGGCTTGGGAAATGGTGGAAATGTTTCCTGTGGGCTTCATAAACTCGGCCATGCTCAGCAAAAGGCACTTCCAAGAGCTCTCCAGACTGTGTGACCACTCAACCCCAAAGATGGAGACTGTAATCAATGAGTTTTGAGGCACATTGAGTCCCCATCTCCTTTCTCCGTGCTTTCCTCACTGTGTTAGTGCTGACAGGCTCCTTGGGAGCTTCCAAGGGTTAATCTGCCAACAACCTTGCCCAGCCGAGCATCTGCAGTGCTGGGTTTGTGTGTGGCTGTTGAATGACTCTGTGCTTGTCTCTAGCAGGTTACATAAAGAAGAAAGAGTCCCTCAGCTACTTCTCCAGCTTTTTTACATCCATCCTTCCTGTTCAGGCTCCCCCTTTCCCCCTAAAGCTGTCCTTTGTCTTGCAGAAAAGCTGTTCAGCTGGCAGGAGATCTCTGCAGGCATTCTGAGGATTGCCATCACTCTGTGTTCCAGCCCAGCAGCTTTTGGCCATTGTTAGCTGGATTCACAGTTCAGCTCGTTTTCATCTTCATCCAAAACCGGGAGCTAAATCCAGAAGTGCAGCTCCTCTGTTAATATCTCTGTGCTGTGGTAGGACCAGGCTGCCAGGTGCTCTGCTTTGTGCACAGGGAGGGACACGATTGTTCCACYGAGCTTGAAGCAAAGGCACAGAGAGAAGCCAGATTACTCGGGAGAGCTGAAAAATCAGCTTTGGTTTCCTAAGCCTCAATCCAATCTTTGATTCATCARGCTCCTCTGTCTGGTAGTCTGAAATTGCTCACTTCCACCAGGGCTGAATCTGCCCCCTGCTCTAAAATGTGAGGCTATTGATGTCTGACTCCAAACTTTCAGTGCCTCAGGCCTCTCCTGAGGGTGCTTCATTTCCAGCAGCCCAGAGCCACTGGTTTTTAATTTTTTTTGCACACATTTTATACCACTCGGAGGAATCCACTCTGCTATCAGATTCATGCTTCAAGGGCAAATATCCTAATTACTTTCGGGCTCTGTGGAAGGATAGGGCTTCATGGATGTGCCTCAGTCACAGATTTCTTTGCCAATTAAATGACCAGTCCTCTTCCTTATCTCAAATGTTTGTGTCTTACTGGGTTAGGGTMATTTTAAATTTGTTGGCATCATTCTGTTCCATGAAAAGGCAGTTGATGGGCAGCAAGTTCTCACTTGGCATTGATCACACTGGGCATGGGCCCAGTGATGAATGAAATTTCCTTACTAATTCCTRAAAAAAAAGAACCTCTTAGAGATGCACAGCAAACCCATGGGGCCCTGAACAATCTCCCTTCTCGCAGACTCCCAGTTTGTGGGGTCATAGGTTGGATAATCTCACCAGTTCCACTTTCCTGCATGGAATAGTTTATGAACCCAAGCAGYTCTTTGTGTCCTGAAATGCTCAATGGATGCTTCAGACTGAAAGGGCTCCCTCCAGCAGCAGGATTTGGGTCTTTTGAGCAGCCCCCAAAGGTGCCTGAGAGGGATTAAAGAAGGTTTCTCTCAGGGAATAGAGGCAGAATCCTTTAAAGCAGSGTGAGGGAATGGAGCTCAGCAGCTCCTAATGGCCTCCTATCAGCTGTGCAGTTCTKCTGGCTGAAAATTACCTTTTCCCTTGATAAGATTAGAAACAAGGCAACAGAACACCCCCAGCATTAACAATCATAATCCTGAATTTACTCAGAGAGCACACTCTGATTTGAACATGCTGGAATGGTACTGAAACTTTTTTAGGTTAATAATTAATTGCGTGTTTTTAATTAGAAATTACTGTTGCATCCACATGGACTTCTAGCACATTGCATCTTATTAAAGCTGTAATTGGAATAGGTTATTTATTTGTTTCCTTTGTTAATGTTCATATTTCTGGCTCCTCAGGTCACTAGAGCTGCAAAAGCAACTTGTTTAAAATGAAATGCAGCAAACTCCCAACAATAAATGTTGCTGTAGGATGTAATTGTTCGTGTTCCTGCGTGTTCCAGCGTGGTGCTGCAAGATGCAGGGGATGTTTATGGGTGTCTGCTTGGGGCTGGGACTCAGCTGCTCTCCAGGCACTTCAGGAGTCCGGGGCTTCTTCCCCACGGAGACCTGGGTGGGGTGGGCTGTGCTGTCCTGGTTCTCAGATTGCAGGGTAGACACAAGCCAGGGGATGGAYTGATGGATTATATTTCCAGGAAGGGTTTAAAGCACTGTCAGAAGCCACTCTGAGAGCAAACCTGGTCCAGCTGGGAGTGCTGATGGGTCTGAGTTCAGCCGTGTCCCCACTTCCCGACARAGGATGTTCAGAGCTCACTCATTCCTGTCAACCCCATGGGAAGATTTCCTGTGCTCCTCATCCTCACCATTCCTTCTGCATGCCCTGCCCTCATTTCAGTTTCTGGAGACAAGCCCAGATGAAGAGCAGAGACTGCAGGGAAAGCTCTGCTTTGYGTCCTGTCCAGGCAGCTTGGGCATCTCCTGTGCTGCTGTGGGGAATGGAACAGCCTGGGAAGAACTTGTGTGGCTCAAAACAGCTGCTGAGCTCAGCCCGAAGGATCAGGGAGATACAGCATGAAGAGTACAGCATGAAGAGTGAGATAAGGAATGAAGCTGGAGACCTCAACAGGCTTTGGAAAACTTTAAAGAAGTAAAGCAGGATAAGTATGGCTGGGAAGGCCTCAGACAGGGGGAGTATGSTCTTTCAGGGAGTGATGGGCTGGAAAATTCTTTGGGTGAGTCCAGTAAAGGTCTGGGGAAAAAAATAACAGAGCTTATCAGAAAAAAAACAGGTTCTCTTTCGGTTCTAAACAAAACTGCATTTCCTTCCACTTGTTCCATTTGTTTYATTATCCGCTGAGAGAATTGACTCAGAAATCCTGTGTTGTGTAAGAGATAATTCTAAGGACCCTTTGTAGCCTTCTAATCAAAAGTCTGCATGGAAGCTGACACCTCAAATCTGCCCTCATTAAGGCAGTTGAGAGATTACCAGTTGCAGGCCACCCAATTTGCCTGTAAATATTCAAGGAGCTGAGGTAAACTCCACAGATGTGAAAAGCCAGCGTGTCAAAGCAACAGCAAAACCTTTGGCACCGGTTCAGATAATCTTTGGAACACCAGGATTTGGGCTGATTAGAAGAGAAAACCAAAGCAATTTGAGGAAGAGTTGGGGGGAGGAGAAAGGAGTAAATTTAGACAAGAGAAAGCAATTACAGGCTTAAAAGGAATAATAAGCATCAATTAGCAGCAAGTATCTCTGCCTACAATGAAAGCATTTTCTAATACATCCGCGGTGGAACAGAGAAAGAGAAAAGACAGCTCCGTCAATGAATTGCAGCAGGGATCCCGAGATAAAGGGGAGAAATGCTGTGGAGATATTAAACAATTACTTAGTATCAGCCTTTCAGAAATTAAAAAGGTGGAGGCTGCCCTGAGATGAGGAGCTTTCCAAAGGCACCCAGATAAGGCTGCAGATGCCAGCTGATAATGGCACGTGGCTGATCCTCTTCTGAGAGCCTCTTGTGCTCAGCCGAGCAGCAGCTTCCATGGAGAGGCAGTGCAGGAGCAGGGAATGATGGCAAAGGCTGGGCASGAGAGGGGCAATGAAGCGCCTGGCAGGATGTGGGCAACTGCCTCCYGTGGAAAGGGAGCTGGGGAAAGGCTTGGCTTCTCCATCTGCTTCCTCCTGCTTGTGCTCCGTGCTGGTGATTGTGCTGCCCGTTGCACTGGCCAGGATTTCACGCTTGGCTGTGCCTGGTGGGGAGCTGAGCAATGGGCAGCTGTGCTGAGGAGCCCAGACTTGGCGTCTATTGTGACAGGAGGGCAGTGACAGGATTCAGTTGGCTTCACCTCTTCTTTGCTGTGTCCGTGTTCCTCSAACAGGCCACTAATTGGATCACTCCAGTTACTCAGCAGAGCGGAGATAATCCTTTTCTGTCACCCTCCTCCTCTGCAGCCCCAAAATAATGGAGGCTGGGGCTGGGCCCAGGATTGTGGGGACTTGTTTTGTGTCTGGAAAGCTGATTTTTTAGCCTTTGTTYAGGAAGATCTTGTCCAGCCCCTTTTCCTGAATGGCAGCAACTGGCAGAGCTCAGATACATCTCCCACTTTGATCCCTTCTCTTCCAAGYAAAGATGTGTCAGGAATGATCACAGTGTGCAGCAGGGATGTGGGAACTGCTGCCAAATCAGTTCATTCTGGCATCCCACCTGCACTGTGCACTTCTGGGCTTCCCATTTCCAAAAGGATTCTGGATAACTGGGAGAATTTCAGACTTCTATAACATCCTCTGTGCAAGGGGTGAGCAGATTGCTCTGAGTCCTTCACCTAAGAGAGTTCTGATGGCAGGAGGGTGTGAGGAAGGGCAGTGGAGTCAGGGGAAGCCTGTGAAGGGTGGGCAGGCAGCAGATGTGCTCTTCCAGCACCAGAACTAGAAAGCATCAGGGGAAGCTTCCCCTTGTAGGTGACAGCATCAAAGAAATGAAAGGAGGTCGGTGCTGGCGCTGATAGTTCAGCTGAGGAACTCCTCGCTGCAGGATGGTTTGTACAATATCAGGCAATGTCACACTGATTAATGGCAGAGAAATCTGCTTAGAGATACTAAATACATGAAAGCACKGTCTAACTCTGAATGAGACACAGAAGTTGGGATCTGAGAGGCAGTTTGGGGGGAAACGGTGTGTTTGCTATTAATTCTTGTGCTTTTCCCAGATACCTCTTTTTGGCTGCTGTCAGAGAGAGGTACCCAGATGTCAGGGCTGCTCCTGATCCTTGTGTGTTTTTCTGGTGCTGTCTTCTGGTGCTARCAGTGTCCCCGGGGCAGCAGTGGGATTACAGAGCTCTTTTGGAAAAGCCAGATCAGTTTTAGCCTGTGTGGCTGTCCCTGCTGCAGCAGCAGCTGGGATGATCCAGGTATGCCTGACAGACARTGAAAGCCAACACGGATCTCCCTCTCCAAAACACTGCAGTGGTTTGGGTGACCTCAATGCAGGCATGATCCTGCTAGCATTAAATGGAGCTGAAAAATATCGGTATTACTGCTCAACAGCAGCTATTTCCAGAGTGGGAACAAGGGAAGGAACACCACTGATGCTTCAGCTGGCACATGAGCCGTGTAACCCTTTGTTCCCTCCTTCCCCAAGGCTCAGTGAGTCTGCAGCATTCCACAATTAGCAAAGAAAGCAATCAGTGATGCTCTCCGTATTTTTCTGTAACTACCTGGCAAATTGAAAGTCATATTGCGAGCTGACTCACTCTGATGTGAGCGGGGAGCCACTCACTTGAAATCAGCAGCACCACACAGATTTGTGCCAGTTTGATTTGTGGCTGCCGGAGTCTTGGCTTGCCCGTGTTTTCCTGAGGCATTTGCGGTGTTCCTTCTGCAAACGGCAGATTTGTGTGGCCGTGGCAGGGAGGTGTGAAACTGGGGCTCATTAGGATCGGAGCAAATGCCAAATGAGCCATCCTGACAGGGATTTCTTCCCTTTCCTAAAAGGCTGTGCCAGCGCAGGGTGAGGAGTGGAAACAGAGATGCTCATTCCTTCTGTTCAAGTTGTTCCTCTGCACAGCAGAGAGGGTGTGATCCTGACTGATCCTGCTGAGGTGGAAATGCCTTAAGAGCATGGAATGTGATACCAAAACTGCCTCAAAAATAAAAATTTAGGGTTAGGGCTAGGGTTAGCATTAGGATTAGGGCTAAGGTTGGGGTTAGGGTTAGGGCTAGAGATAGGGTTGGGTTAGGGTTGATTTGGTGTTAGGTTTTAGGGTTTATTGCATGGTACAGGGATTTACTGAGCTGCACCATTCCCCATGTCCAGCCCTGGGGCAGGTCCACAGCTAAAGAAGGGTTAGGGTTAGGGTTAAGGTTAAGGCTCAGGTTCATGCTAGGGTTGGGTTAGGCTTGATTTAGAATTAGGGCTAGGGTTGGGTTAGGTTTGATTTAGGATTAGGGCTAGGGTTGAGTTAGGGTTGATTGAGGGATGGGGTTTGGGGTTAGGCTTGGGTTGGGTTAGGGTTAATTTAGGGATAGGGTTTAGGGTTTATTGCATGGTGTAGGGATTTACTGAGTTGCACAGTTCTCCTGGGTCTACCCTGGGGCAGAGCCAAAGAAAGGTTAGGGTTAGGTTTAGGGTTAGGTCTCGGGCTCAGGCTATGGTTGGTTTAGAGTTGATTTAGGGTTACAGTTAGGGCTAGGGTTGGGCTAGGATTGATTTTAGGATAGGTTTTAGGGTTTATTGCATGGTACAGGGATTTACTGAGCTGCACCATACCCTGGGCTAGTCCTACAGCAGGTCCAGAGCCAAAGCAGGGCTTTCCCAGGATCCCAGTGCTAGAATCTGCTTGGGAATCAGTCAGCACTCGACATCCAGGGCGGATCTGCACAACTTTTCCATGCTGAAGGTTTTCTCCTGTGATGGGAATGTGCTGAGATCGCAGAAGAATCCGGCAGAAACAGAGTGGGAGGAGCTCTCTGGGGGGAGAAGAAGATGGGGAAGGGAATGCTTCAGTGAACTAATTCAAAGCTGGTTTTTAATTAAAACAAAAAAAAAAAAAAACCACAAAAAAAAGAAGTGAGGAGAAAATGAGATGAAAGTCAAAGACAAGAAAAATCTCCTGAAGGCTGGACAGACCTATCATGCAAATAAGGATTTTAAGTGGGAAATTAAAAAAATTAGCAATGAAGAGAAGAGAATCAAGAAAGTAGCCAGCATAAAAATTAAGTGCTGAGTCAGTCCTGGAAAGAGTTCAGAAGAGAGGACTTTCTTTTTTTTTTCCCAAATAGATTTTTTTCTGTAAATAATAGATGAAATAAGAACCGATAACACAAAAATGCCAGAGTTTGTGAATGCTGAGTGCGCTTTCCCTCATTAAACCAATCTTTTTCAAAGACATTTACAGGGAACTCCCTGCCCCAACAGCTGGTGATTTCCAGAGCACTTTGCAGCCACCTGTGGCTCAAGGCTTTGCTGAGTTCTCCTTGCTTGTGTAAGTCAGGGATTGTGAGGGACAAGGACAGAGCTGGTGGGATAAAGTCCCCATGCGCTGTGGCTGGCAGGGCCTTTGTGCTGGGTGCATTGAGGCAGCAGCTCAGTGTGAGGTGCAGTGGGATCCGTGATCTGTAGCATCGATCCCCAAAACACCTAGGAAAGGCTGGCAAAAGTCAAATTTCCCTCTGGAAGCCCTGAGTCTGCATTTGACTGCCTGTTTGCTGCGTTTGTAGAGCTCCAGGAGGGATCCAGCCTCCATCCGTGGCTGGGTCCTATTCCAGACCCTCAACCCACTGTGAGAGCCCAGACCCCACTGCATTCCAAGGGACAAGGCTGCATTCCTCAAGGCTGACTTCTTCTCATCCAAGAGCAGCCTGGCTCCAGCCCAAGGGTCTGAGGCTTTGCTCCTGGGTGTGATGTGGCCCTGGGAGTGTCCTGTAAGGAACCCAGACCTGTGGGGGTGTTGTCCATCCATCCATCCATCCATCCATCCATCCATCCATCCATCCATCCATCCATCCATCCATCCATCCATCCATCCATCCATCCATCCATCCATCCNCATCCATCCATCCATCCATCCATCCATCCATCCATCCATCCATCCATCCATCCATCCATCCATCCATCCATCCATCCATCCATCCATCCATCCACAGCCTCTTGCTTCCGATGGCAGAGAACTGAAGCTGCTCTAGGAACAGCTTAGCCTGATCCCACCTTTCTGTCTCTTCCTGGAAGTCTCCAGCAGCAATACTGAAAGCTGTCAGGAGTTCACAAAGCAGCCACTGCAGGAGATAAGCAAATCCTTGGAGAAGCTGATCTGGCAGCAGCGTTAATAAGCAGCCACACAGAGCCACTGAGGAGGGGGGAGAAGCCTCACAGAGTCATAGCTCTGCCAGAGAGATGTCACAGAAAGCCACCCCCCACATTTGGCCAGTGCTGCCTTTTTCACAGGGCTTGTCCTGCCATTAGCTCTGTCCTGAAGCCACGTGTGAGAACCAAGGTGCTGAGGAATGAACTTGTGACCTTCAGCAGTGAGGAAGGTGTAATAACATGAAATCCTTGGGTCTGTACTGAATTTAGGGCTGTGGTTGGGTTTGGTGCCTGCTGAACTTGCTTCATGACTGGGACATACTCTGCCCCTGGCTGCCAGGACCTGGCCCGTGGCATTGGCTAAAGGTGGCTTCATCCCCTTGGTGCTGAGCTGATGCTTCTGGCCATGGAGCCCTTCACCACTGAGATAATTCCCGCTGAAGGATGCTGTGATGTGTCTCCTTAGCAACACAGCTGCTCCAGGTTCATCAGCTCTGCAGCTTTCTCTCCCTCTGCTTTCCAGACCGGCTTCCCATGAGATCTCAATCAAGTTCAGGTTAGTCCTGACCTCCTGGCTGTGGTCTGAGCTTGCATCTGGTGTATTTAGGAACATCTGGCACTGTCAGGAAGGCCCTGAGAAGTGGCTGGGGACCTTTGGCACAGAACAGTTTGTGCTGTGGGCATTCTGTCTCTAGTTTGTACTCATGCAAAGCAGATTTTAGATTTTAAGAACCTTCTGATGAGACAGAGTGTCCCCTCAGTGCCCAAATGGTGTGTGGGTGTTAACATCCAGCTTTTTCATTCCACACTGCAGTGCTGATATCTCACTTTCTGTCTGCTTGGCTCACCCATGTTTGATTTGCTGTTCTGTGTCACTTCTCCCATTTCCTGCCACTTGATCCAGCCCATCCCCAAACTGATGTTGTTGTTCCTTTAATGAAAAACAACTCTTGAACATCTCAAATTTGCCTTGGGTTGAGGCTGCCTAGCTGATTTGCTTGGAATTTGTATTTCCTTGTGCTTGCTGTGGTCACTGGGAAAAGGATAAGTGAAGGAAAGAGTCGTGTTCCTCTCTGCCACACCAGGACTGCAGCAAGGAGCAAAGCAGAAGGCTCAGAAAAGCAGCTGGCAAGAAATCTCTTTCCTGGAAGATCACATGAAGCTCTGATTTTCTTTCTCTGTTCCTATGAAATATGGAGGCTGAGGACTTAGTTCAGAGAGTGATTTTCTGGCAGCAAAGGGCAATTGGAGAAGGTCCCATCCCCAGATATCTGTCCTGTGCTTGTGCTGGTTCATTGTTTGTTAAATACAAACAGGTATTTCTGAGTACCCCACATTCCTCTGCTGGCTTTAGGAGCCCTGCTGTGCTCTCACCTCGTGGGATCATCAGAGAGAATCCTCTCAAGCAATTTCACCTCTCCTCTCAGGCAGGGTGAGTGCACTGCAGCTCTAATTGTGTGATTATTAGAATGCATTGCAAGTCACACAGCAGCAAATGTCTGTGTCTTGCTGTACAGCAGCTCCACATGTCCTTTGCTGCTCTGCAGCCTTTTCCAAAGACATGTGGGATGTGTTAATATGCACATTAAAGCCAAGGGTCACGGTATCACACACACTGCTGGCCTTGGGGTGAAACTTCTTGTGGCTCATGCCAGGAGCTGGGATTTGGGATGATCTCCCCCATGACCAAAAGGTTGATGCAAACCTCTCCACCTTCTGGTTTGATGGTGGGAGTGTCTCTTGGATCTCAGCAGTTATACCTACCGAAAAAAGTCTTTGTCTTGAAATAAATGAACAGATCACCTGTTTTTTCCCACTAGAAAAAGATATAGAAGTTTAAAAATCTTGGTAGTGGTGGATTAGGTGCCAAAATGCATTAATCAACACCAGCACTTGATCAGGTCCTTGGATGTACAGCTGCAAAAAGAAACTGGTGCCCTTCCAGGCTTTCCCCTCTAATATAAATCACCTATTTTTTCTCTCTTTTTTTTTTTTTTTTTTTTTTTTTAATGAAAAAAATGCCCCAGAATATTACCTTTTGGCCATTTTGCTTTGGGGAGATAAATCTGGGTGGAAGACAATCCACTGAGGTGTGACATGAGCTATATTGCAGACACAAACCATCTGGGGCTGTTTGTTATCCCAGGGTGTCCTGTTTGTGTCCAAGCACCATGAGTTAGTGGTACAGCCCTGGGATATGGAGGGGGTGAATCCACTGAAGACACAACAAAAGCAATTTTCTTCCTCCTCCATCTGTGCAGCAAAGACAACCCACTTTAATCTTTCCTTTCCAAGCACTAATTAATCTTCTAATGAAAACAAGGACAATATTTGGCCTGGCAGGGTGGGTGGTTCCTCATTCGAATGAGAACCTTTTTTCCATCCACAGAGGACAGGACTGAGCCCCTATCTCAGACCTCGGGCCAATGTCAAGGCAATGACACAGACACTGACTTTGAGCAGACACTTGGGCAGGTGTGAGACCAAAAGCTGGATTCCAGCTGGGCAATTAGAGAGCGTTTTGCTGCAGCACTGAGTCAGCTGCAGGCGATCTGCTTTGATAAACCCTTAGCTTGGACAACCTTAGAGCCAAAGAAGCTGTAAAGTGAGAGGCAGGCGTTGCTGGTTAATGAAGTGAGCTCTGGGAAGAAAAAAATATGTGTCAGGCCAGAGGTCCCGAGGAGGCAGTGACACGGTTACTGCTGGAGGAGCAGGAGCTGGAGTCCAAGACCTGAGGATTTGGTAATTGAGTGTGTTTGAGCCTGCCTGGGGAGCTCTCCACAAATACAGTTGTCCACCTGGGTAGCTGAGGAGGATTAAAAATAGCTCAGCAAGATGCTGGCTTATCCCTGAGAGAACAGAATTAGTTGTCTAGAAAGACAGAGCATATTAGTGGAGGATGAAAGGTGGGTGAACACTGCTCTTTCTCTTCAGTTAAATTCCTGCCCTATCCCTGCGGGGTTGGGATGTAAGATCAGACCCTTTTTCTATTCAGCACTTACCCACTCTAATGCAGAGTTAAGCACTGCCATCCATCCTCTCCCAGGCCTGTGCTCCTGGCCATGGTTAGAGAGCAGGACCCAGGGCTGGCCAGCCCTGCCTCAGCCATTGCTGAGCTCTTCTCCTGGGGCTTTTTGCAGATAAACTGAAGCTGATCAACTGCAGCACTGAGCAGGAGCTTGGGCTGATAGGTGTGAGGATAAAGGCCATCTCATGGGCTGGTAAAGTGTGGTCAGAGGTGTTGGACTGCTGCTGTTTCATGTGAGCTTGCAGCTCTGCCAGCTGGAGTTTGGTGGGTGGGGGAGGCTTCCCTGGTGTTGTGTCCCCCTGGGAAACCTGGGGGGCTGCTGAACTGGGCTCTCTTATACCAGGCTGTCCAGCTTTTAGTTAAGCAGCCTGATCAGCTGCAGGGAGCAGGTCGTGCTGATGGTAACCTTGACAGGTGACATTTCTCCCTGTTACTCACAGTGAATGCCCAAATTCCACCAACAAGTTCCTGTCCCACTCTGTCTTCTGAGCCTGAGCAACTCAAACCTCCCACCAGACCTTGGCTCCCTTGGTCTTGTCTCAGAGACAGCCACTCCTCTTCCTCCAGGGACTGCTTCTGTAAATATTTCTGTCTGTTGCCCACCAGTTGTGGGGCTGGATGATTTTTTTTTCCCTTTTGTGCTCTTATATTACCCCCACTTTTAACTACTCCTTGGTTTGCTGCCCCATTTTCCAGTCTGTGCCAGTGGCCTCTGTGCAGATCCTTCACTTCACACAGGATATTCCAGCAGGATCAGGCAGGGTCAGTCTGTGCATGAATCTTATTTTCACTGCCCGTGAACCTGCTGAACGCTGAGCCTTGGATCCAATATGGCCAAAGCTGTGATATAGCTCAGTCTGTAACAAGTGGCTCATTCTAAATTGGGGTAATCATTTAGTTAATAAAAACCCATTAAAGTCTAGATTAAACTATGATTTCTTCCTTTGCTGATCTGTCATTGTTTCTTATTTAGTGGCTGCATTCAGGAATATTCACACATGATTGCTTATGATGTTTTAATTGCCTTTGAAATGTTGTTTCACAGCTTAGGTTGGAACCTGGTAAAGTGTGTGTGGGATCTTAGAAAACAGTGCATCTAATGGGTGGTTATCAATAATAAAATTAAATTAAAATAATTTTAAAAACATTTAAGGGTTAGGGTTAACAGTGGCTGCTTAACAGAATTATCTTGGCTTCTTTTTGACTCTTTAATTGCTGGTAATAGTTAAACTTGGTTTCCTGCTGGCTGAGGCTGAAGTTCTTCATCTTGTTAGGAGCAATGAGAAATCACCAGGATAAAGCTGTGCTGTTAATATCCAAGGAGTATGGCTAACCAACTGCTATCAATCTTAATGCAAAGCAGACATCCAGCCTTAAATTGTATCATCTTAATGGAGTGATGCAGTTAAAGCATCATCAAGTGGCCCTGGGGCAAAGATCTTTCCGTTTCATGGAGCTTTTTTTTCTTTATCTGGCAAGGGCCGAGTCTTAGGTTTGATAATTGGAGTTCTCCAGAAAGTGACACTGCAGGGGATGGGGTTACACATCTGGGTGAGCTCCCGGTGGCTGCTGTGACCCTGGGGAAAGGGGACAGCTGGCCTTGGCACCCCAGAGGAGCTGGGTCAGGATTTCTGGCCTTGGCACCCCAGAGGAGCTGGGTCAGGATTTCTGGCCTTGGCACCCCAGAGGAGCTGGGTCAGGATTTCTGGCCTTGTCACACCAGAGGAGCTGGGTCAGGATTTCTGGCCTTGGAACTCCAGAGGAGCTGGGTCAGGATNCCAGAGGAGCTGGGTCAGGATTTCTGGCCTTGGAACTCCAGAGGAGCTGGGTCAGGATTTCTGGCCTTGGCACTCCAGAGGAGCTGGGTCAGGATTTCTGCTCAGCCCAGCCCTTCCCCAGGCTCTGCACGGAGGATCAGCAGCACCAGGGATGGTTTCACGTGGTTCCCAGCACACTCAGGGGATTTCTGGCCTTGCTGCTTCGATGATGGGACTTGGCACTCTCTGCTTTGCTCAGAGCAGCTTGGCTGGTGCTGGCAGTGCAAACAGGGCCCTTTCTCCCTGCAGGAGGGTAATCACTAACCAGGGAAACAAGGGATTCCTCTGAGCAGCCCTGGCTGCACTGGGGAGGGAAAATCACTCTGTGAAAATCCCAGCTGGAGCATGGAAGAGAGAATCTAAATTTAGCTGCAGCCTGCCTGGGGCTCCTGAGGTTTGTGGCTGCTGGGGCAGTTGCTCAGAAGTTGAGTCTGCAGGCAATGCAGGAGAACAACACGTTCTGTTGTACTTCCAGGTACCTCTCATAAGTCTTTGGGATCATGGATTCATTTGGTGCTTGTTTTTTTTTTAAAAAAAAACAAACAAAAACCAAAAAACAAACAGTTGTACCTACAAGGGAAGAGCAAGAGTTTGTGCCTCGCAGGGGTTGCAGTCTGTACAGCAACGTCAAACAAGGACCTGGAGCAACAAAGCTCTTCYTATCCTCCCTTCACAGCTGGGTAACTGAATTTTGGTGAGATGAAGTGATTTGCCTGTGGTTGTGTGGGAAGTGGGGAGGCCAGGAACAGAGCTGGGMTCTCAGGGGATCCGAGTTCACAACCAGTTTCCTTCTGTAGCTCCAGACAAACCCAGTGATTTTTCAGTGACCTGTTGTTTTGCCCTTGGCATTCCCCAGCAGAAGAATCAGCAGGCTGGCATTTCCACTGGAAACAGATCAGCACAGCCCCTGCTTCAGAGGACTGAGGATGTTGAGTCTTTTTAAAAAAAAAAATCAAATCCACACTACTTTAGACACTGCTTGTTACCTTTTCTCAAGAGACAATTTGTAGATGTTACACTCAGGCCTGGAAGCAAACTAGAAACTCTGCTAAGTCTCCAAACTGCAAATTACAGCAGAACATGTTACTGGGGCTGATAAAAGCTTCCAGGGACTCTCAGTTTGGAAAGCCAGCAGCACTGAAAATTGAATTCCTGGAGAAGAGAAACTGCAGAGCTGTGACCAGAGGAAATTGCTGCTGCTCGCTGAGGATGGAATGGCTGTTCCTGGACAAGTGCAACCCTGGATTTGGTGGGATCAGTGCCAACAGCAGCGCTAGGACCAAACTCCTGCATGTTTTGTTCAGTGAGTTCAAAGCAATCCTTCCCTCAGTGCTCACGGAGTGGTGGAAAGGGCTCCAGACAAATGAGAGGCACAAAAATGAAAAGTATTTGGAGTGATCTACTTGCCTATTAAATGTCCTCTGGAAGGGGTCATTGTTAATGTTGCTGCTTCCCATCTAAACAGAAACACAGAGCCCTCCTTGACAGGGAATTTAGCAGGAGCTGAAGGGATTAGGGAGTGTTACAATATCTCACTTCTAAAAAGTTAATGTATTAGTAACGTGTGAGTCTAGACACGTATTGCAAGACTGGTTTAGGATCTTAAAGAGGATTCTGCTTTTCATTCTGGCTTTTATTAAAAGCTTTGTAGTACATCTTTAAAGAGCCACTAAAGCCACAGAGAAAACATAAAGGAGAAAATAATAGAAGCAGAAAGATTTTTAAATGGATTTCTTCCCCCATTTTCTCCCTTGCCCCTACTCAGAGTTTAAAGCCATTTGCATGAAAATATGATGTTCTTTTTTTTTTTCCTTTAAAAATACAACTCATTTCCTTTCTACTCTCTTCCYCTGAAAGCTGTGGGTCACTGTGTAAGATTAATGCCAGAATGTGGAGGAGCAGAATGCATCAAATTTGGAAGTTCATCCAAACTTCATCCTGCAGCTTCATCCTKCTGCAGATTGGTTGAGATAGGAGCAAGCTGGTGGAATTTGGGACAAGGTAACTGGTCTTCAGAAGGAGTTGAAAAAAATTTGGGAAAGATGATGGACAAGGGAGCTGTGTAGATTTATGGAGGATGTGAATTTTACTGTGGTTGGTGAGAAAATGCCTATAGGAATACAAATGTGCAAAACCTTGGGGAATGTAGTTATTTATATGGGCAGGTCCTGCTGTATTTCACCTCTAATTTTGGAAACAAAAATAGCCAGGCACCCAACTTTTGGGATWCTGGAGGTCTGCTTTTGAAGGGAACCATCCTGAGATGGAAGAACATCTGCTGTTCACTTTTATTTTATTTTTTTTCTCCCAGTCTCTAATTTCTTCAGTCCTTTCAAGTCACAGTCACCCAAAACACTGAATRTGGGACTGCCTGACTTCAGGTGAGGAGGGAACAGAGGAACAGATGGATTCCTCAGCACCAGGGCCTGGTTTCCATGCCAATAGAGTCCGATGGCAGAGAACAAGGAGTCAAACTCTGCTGACAAAGGCTGTGGGAGCCGGTGGCTGCAAATTTCCCGAGGCTCCGGTGATTCCGGAACAGGTGGCAGCCAAATGGAGCTGCTTTCTATTCAGAAGGGATTTTGTGTTTTAAACACAGCCCAAGTCACTGAACAAAGCAGAGAGAAGTTCCCACCGGCTCTGGTGGAATGCAAATGCGCCGCTGTTATCCTCACATTACAGTCAGCTCACCTGCCCCGACAGAGGAGGAAGGAGGCACCACAATTTGCATATAGATGAGGTCAGATTGTGTTGCTCTGCAGTCATTAAGGTGAGCTTATTATGCTGCTTGTTCTTGGCGAAGCCGTTCACCCCATCTCTCCCCTCCACAGCTCCTGACAGCCCGGTTTGTCCGATAAAGCTCCGAGGTGCAGCGTCCTTGCCCTGCCTCTCTGGCTCTCAGGAGGAATGAGCTCCATTCGGGAACTCAGCCACAGCTGAAGTGATGCTTCACCAGCAGGGTTTGCAGGGAGGGAAACTGAGGSACAGAGTGRAAGAAAAGGTGTTGRGTTGGAAGAGCAGAGYGGGACYGACGCCTGCTGTTGGATGCACAGAAACAGAAYTCCCTTTCCTGAACTCCAGCTGGAGGCAACCACAGAGGCTCAATCAAACACCTCCTTTCTTCACTCAGRCATCAGGAGATCTGTACCTGCTCTGAGGACTTTGAAATTACTCCAACTTCCCATCAGCAGAACCCGGCCTAGWGCGAGGTGCAGGATGAAATGCTGCTGAGTGGAGGATTTATGTCATTTTACCCTCTGGAGGGGGTCCAGGAGTCAGCTGGATCAGCTGGGAACAGCTCTGCTAAAAGGCAGTTAAAAGACTTTGAGTGGTTTTCTGTCTTGCTTTCTCTTTGGAACAATCCCTGRAAATATCCAAATGCTCTCTAACAGCATTTCAGAGTGTTTAGTGCTCAGAAATTACAGGTGACTCTGCTTTGCTCTGACAAATGCAKTGGGAGTGTGGGTCCTCCCCTCCTGAATTATTTACAACAAAAGGTAGTTTGAAGCCAAACCTCAAAGTTCYCAGATTTGTTTTGATTTTTACAAAATGCTTCCAATCAGCAGGCTTCTCTTAAAACATGGGATTTTCACGAAAATCAAGTTGGCTTGTTTAGAGGGAGTAACATTTTCTGTCAGCAAAGGTGTTGCAGGAAATATAACAGGAGAACTCRCGGGCACAGCAGGATTAGAACAAAAATGTATAGAAAAAGAGGAAAACACATTCAGATATTTCTGCCTGTGGCTATTAAACCTTTTGAACAGAATTTGTGTCCTTCTAATTGACGCCCTTCAAAACCTGTACCTGCAGCAAACCCYAGACCAGTAGAGCATTTCTGCATCCTGCCTGTGCCAGGGAGCTGTGTTTGAGTGAAATAAAACTGTGCCTGCAAAGTGTCTGCTCTTCTCAATAAAATATGGGCTTTCATTTTAGCAAGGGATCACAGCACAAAGTGCTAAGTGCTGTAAACACTTTCCAGCAAGACATTTCAGGAGC
Source organism: Malurus melanocephalus (assembly GCF_030028575.1). Taxonomy (NCBI): domain Eukaryota; kingdom Metazoa; phylum Chordata; class Aves; order Passeriformes; family Maluridae; genus Malurus; species Malurus melanocephalus. The sequence goes on from NW_026623425.1 coordinate 1,160,900, forward strand.
TGAAAACTGACTGTTTAGGTAGCTGCAGTTGATAAAAAGCAAATATAAAAGCAGCTGAGCTCAGCCAAGGCAATATTCTGTTTTCCATGGAGCTTTCGGCTCAGATCCCTCTGGCTGCCCACAGTCATGTGGGAGTGGTGGCTGCAGCTCAGGAGCTGCTGGGAGTTCTGGCTCTGAGTTCAGACCCCTCTTGGAGCTCTGTCCTAAGCTTGGGGTCTCCCATCAGTTGAACTCTGAATTTCTTCTGTTCATCATGGAATGATGTGAATTCATTCCATGTTTGCTCTGGACCACACGTAGACGATGTGTCTTGGATAAAGGAGGATAACAGACTGTTCATTCCACATCTTGCATGTCTGAGCCCCACAGCCCAACACTTCAGTGGATCTCAGAATTCCACACCTTTCAGTGGAGATGAGCTGTTCCCCCACAGACAGCTGAAGCACTGAGCACCACTCCTGTTCTCTCTTTGCTCTTATTGCAACAATATTTTTTTCTGCCCATTCCCTCTGGGTTTCTCCAAACATCACCTTCTTCCAACAGGCAACAAGAGCTGATTGAACTTCCTTGTCCAGTCCCTTGGAGATGACAGGAGTGAGAATCTGCCCTAAAACACCTCCCTGGGTGACTGCTGTGAGGGCACAGAGAGCCAGAGAGAGGCAGTGAAGTGGTTAAACAGCAGAAGGTTCTGCCAGGCAGTGGGGAAAATGTGGCTGATTCTCACCCTAAGTTGAAGTGCTAAAACTACCAGCAAATACTTCAATAAATAGCAAGCTCATAAATAACTTGCAACATTGCACTTCATAATAAAGCAGTGACAAATGTTACATCTCTCTCCAGCGTGGATTAATGGTAATGGGGGTGGGAAGAAGGAGTGATGTCTGTGAGGTGGTATTAAAAATCACTTACATTTCTCAGGTCCCCATAAAAGRGAGGCTTGTGCAAAACAATTAATCATGCATTATAAATGCAGCTTTTATTAAAGAAAAGCAAAAGCATAAATACAGCCAAGCCCTGAGGCACTTGTTCCYTGCAATAGTTAGTAAGTGTTTGGAAATATGAGCCAACACTTGGGACCCAGTTAAGCTCTGTTGTTATTGCTCTAAGAAAAGCTGGGATGCAGAGGTGGCTTTGCTGCCTTATTTTTGTCTTTTTTACAGTCTGGCRTAGACTGCTCTGGATATCTACAGCTTTTCCTGTGGCTTGAAATTCTTGAGGTCTAGGAACAGCCTGGTCASATCCTTGCAGGGATTTGTCCTGGAGATGACCTGTGCAGAGCAGGGTTGTGGAGCCATCTCTKCTGCCCTGTGTACCCCATTCCTGCAAGACTAAAATCAATTAAAAACAACTGCCAGTGTCCCCCCATGCAGCACAGAACATAAAGAGGAGGAGAAAGAGCTGCTTGCCCTAAATGTTCCCCATGGGGAGCTGTCACAGTGGTTACCCCATTGCATTAGGAAATGTGAGTTTGCTGATGAGAGTTCTCTCCCAAATCCTAGGCCTGAGGAATGGAAACTTTGGGGATCTTTTTTTTATTCCCCTTGAATTGATCTGCTCCTTCAAGTTCAGTTTACGTATTGAAAGAGGGAAGACCCAGAAGGTGATGCACAAAGAATATTAAGGGCCAGGGGGATTTTATGACAGTAAGAGATGAATTATTTTGTCCTTTGAGCACTTTTGGAGGCTGCTAAAGCCCATTAAAACTTCCATCTGAAGCTATGGTGAGATTGACTCCCTGGAAAGGACAGAGGTTTTACCATGGAGAGCCAGCAGTGGTGATGGCTCTGATTTCATTAGCAGAGCAGCTTCTGAGCTGAAAGGGTTTCTGCTAAATTAGCAGAGCCCTTGTTGCAATTRAAGTGCTCCTGTTTGTAACCACAGTCACTGTGGCTTGTTGGATTTTTGGGGGTGAGCCAGAGGACCSTGTCCAGGATCCCAGCTGTCAGACAGCAGGAACCAAAGTGATTGCAGGAATCAGCTGAGCCACAAATCTTCCCCAGCTCCATCCGTGCCAGTCCTTCTCTTGGACTTGTCTAATGTTCAGCACGCCAAAGTTCAGTGTCTAGAGTTCAGTGGGATTCACCCAGACCACTCCAGAGTGTGTTTTCTTGCTTGTGCAATGCTGCATTTCTCCATGWGTGAGTTGGGAATTACCCACCCAGCTCGTCTGAAGCCTCTGAATTGTTCCTCCTGGTCCAGAATTACATGGAGACACACACAGTGGAAAAAGTACAGCGTATGTCTTGCAAAAAAAAACCTTTGTCAGTGTGGTGTCAACCAAGAAAAAAACAGACATTCTGGAAAAGTGTAAATCCSGATGTTAAAATCCTCCCATCCTGCTCAGATCCATCCTTTTGGCTKGCAGGTCATGGGCCCTCCAGCCACAGAGCCTGGASAGCAGCCAGGGRTGCTGCCAAGCCTCACTCTGCTCACTCCTGTGCCTGCTGACTGCTCCAAGGTACCTGGAGCCTTCCAGGAGCATTTTGACAGAGCAGCTGAGCTGTCCTGAGCTGTCACCCGGGCTATTAAATATTTAATTCATCCATCACTTGAGGACCGGCCGTGATCAAGCGGACAAAGTAGCTGCTGTTCAGTAGTGCTTGTTAATCAGAGCAGTTCTGGAGAGCAGCTCTGACAAGATCTTGAAAGGATTATTTTAAATTTCCACAGAGGTGCTCAGATGTGTCACCCTGGGAGAGGACACCTGACAGCTGAGCAGAGCATCTTCCTCTTTCTGCCAGTCCCCCAGAGACCAGATCTGCCTGGGGATGCAAAAATGGGGCCTTTTGCCTGGYTGCTGGAACTGGAGCAAAGCCTTGGAAACTGGGTGAGCTTTGAATGATTCTGGTGAAGAGGAAAGGACAAGGAATTCCTGCATCACACCTGATGGTTCCCCCTTTCATTCRGAGACAAACCATGATCTAGAGTGAGAACACAAATCGTGCTCTTTACTGTCATTCAATGCTCAAGGAAAATGRACTTCCAGCAGTGAAAGTGGATATTGGTTTTCTTGCTCTCACTGAGTACAGGGGACAACAGAACCATTCTGTTTTCTGTTCCTTGGTATCTTCTCTGTTTCCTTGGATCTTCTAAACTCAACTGTCCCACRTCTTTCATCTCCTTCAATCTGAAAAATGACTTCTGTTCATACTGGACTGTGTCCAAACATTGCTACTGCCTGAAGGGTCCCCAGGCTCCAGCATCAAGTCCAGCTCTAATTGCTTTCACAGAATCACAGAGTGAATCTTCTCCCTGCTCTCCATCACCCTGCAATGACAGAGGTCGGAAATGCCTTCCTGCCCATCTGTTTTCTCCAGCTCCTGGATGAASTTCTCTTCTTTGTCCTTTCACTGTTTGACATTTCTGAGGCCACAAGTGTCTGAATGGAGCACAAATCACTGAAGTTACAGCATCTGGGATGCACAGGGAAGAGCAGGAATGGTGCAGAAATCCCTYGTTCTGGGTCTCTCTCAATGGTGAGAGATTTTCCAGCTGTCATTTCTTTTATTTCTGGCCCTAAATGATGCCTAGGCCTCTCTTGCCTGTCAGTTTGCTTTGCCAACACTGTAAATACTTCCCATTACCCATCCAAACACCATGGCACCAGCTGCTTCTTGTAGCTCTCTTGCTTATAAATCTCCCCAACTCCTTGTATTTGTTTAGAGCAATTAGTTCTGCAGCTCTGCACAGAGGTCAGTGTGAGTTAGCAGTGCTTTTCATCCTCTTTCCTCCTTCTTTTCTTTTGACATTCTCTCTCCGTACTATTTTGCCCGATTTTCTCTGCTCTATTTTACTGCTGCTAAATTCCCAATCCTCTTTTTCCCACACATTTCTCACGGAAGTGCTGCCTCGCTGCCCAGCACACCTTGAATGTCACCTACCCTGTTTGCTGGTGGGTAACCCCAAACCCACAACCTGATGAATCCCAATCATCCCCTTTTCCTTGCTGTGCTGTGCGTGCACACACCTCCGCTCTGCCTTCTTTGTGAGTTCCTCCTCCATCTCAGCTCTGCAAAGCTCGTGCCCGCCGCGAGCGGAGGGTCCCAGCTGGSCCCTTGTCCTTTATCCCTCTGGAGCTGTTCCAGGAATGCTGTTCCGTGGGCTTCTAATTAAAATCTTCAAAGCAKCGTCGAGGAGAGCCGGGTGAACTCCGGGCACCCATTCCCTGATTCCTCCTTTGTCCTCAGCTCCCGAGGGCCGGGCTGTTTGCTGGAGAGTCGGTTCTGATCACAGGGAGAACATTTGATACAACCACTGCTATTAGCTGTAATGAGAATAAATGATCCAATAATGGAATCTTATTATACACTTTCCGATGAGGGCCTTTCATCTGAAAGATTCCGAGGTGCTTTGCAGCCTACTGAGCACGGAAATCGTTTTACTCGCTGGGGAAATTCAGCCAGCTCAGGAACATCGTGTGGGGAACTGTTGGAAAACATACATTGAGCACGTGGGACGGTTCAGTAGGGGGAGCAAACATACTGGATTCAGACAAAATTACTGCCTAAATTTAGGCRAAGAAGTAGGCTAGAACGCCTTTTATCTGGAGCATTAAACAGCTGCCCCTCGGCTAATACCTGTTGGAGTGAGACAGATATCAGATTTTATGATCAAGGCTGGTATTTCCTTAAAGGARCTCAAATGCTTGACTGCCATTTAATTCTTGTTCCTAACTCCCTTTGATTCCTATGAATCAACTCACCCTGSTTTCACATCCCATAGGGAGCAGGGACGTTCTGCAGCTGTGATTGCCTTATTAACCCTGCCTGCAATGGGGATTGGGGCTGSCTCAGAGATGGGAGTGTTACTCCCTAACCAGCCAAGTCACAAATATTTCTCTTCCTCCTCCACCGTGGGTTTTGTTTCCCTTGAGATCTCTCATCCAAGCACTGACCAATGCCTGACCCTGCTTAGTTTYTGAGAGGTCGACAAGATGAAAATCCATGGCGTAACATGGAAGATATTTATCTTTTGTAAAGGAGAAAAACATCCTCACAAACCTCTGACCTCTGAAGACACCCGGCTGCCTCCTGCTTSTTCAATGCTCCTTGTTTCTGCTCACAGAAGCAGAGTGAACAGCCCTGGCRTTCCTGCAGAGGGGAGCTGTGTGCATTCCCAGTGATCTGTGAGGTGGAGAATATTCCCAGTCCAAGCATTATGCGAAGCAGGACATGGGTTCTGCTGGGTGGCACCGAGGAGTGGGAGGCAGAGGTGACAGCACAATCCATCTCTGGCTGCTCCAGAGCCGCCTGGGCTGGCACTGGCCCTGCTGAAGGCTGGGCTGAGCACATGAGCTGATTCCTCAGGCTWTGGGCTTATTTTGGAAGCTGGATCTGCCACTGGGATCCCATCCTCTGGAGCTCTTTGGGTGTAAAAACTGGTGTAAAAATGAACCTGCAATAGAATGTGAACCTCTTGTAAATCCTGTTGCATTGAGGGGCTCAGGGAGACCTTGGGAAGGAGGAGGGAAAGAAATTCCCTGCCTTCTGAAGAGGAGAATAATGGTCTCATCAGGTCTCTCTAAAAGCATTGAAATTGTGGAAAAAACAAAAAAAAAAAAGGATTTTTGGAGCCCAGGCTGTGATGCCTCCCGGTGTACATGGTTGGGCTGTGAGAGCTCCTAGCCCGGAGGAGATCACAGAGGGAGCAGCATTTGCAGATGAATTGAGCRTGACCTTTTCTGACACAGCAGAGGATTGAAAAGCCCATCATGGATTGACTCATTCCTCAGGAAAAACACCATTAGTCCTGCAGGACTCCGGCAGCAGAAGGCAACGGGAACGACAGGAGAGGGCGTGGAAGGGCATCGTGGCAGCTCTGTCACCGAGGTGTTTGGGAACAGATCAGACAGCTCTGACAACCGGGTCAGGGGTCAGATTCCTGCCTTGGAGCCTGTGGAATGGACAGGATGTGTCCCGAGCCTTTCCCTGTGATGGAAGGGGGAACTTACACAGAGCGGCTCTTCCTCATGCTGCCCCAGAGCAGGATCCATCCCGGTCATGAATTATTCAGGGAATTTGCACAGAGAGAGTGGAGCCCAGCTCTGTGTGCTGGTGGCAGGCTAAGGGTGATCCCATATCCACTGAGGGGATATGAGCTGCTCCACAGGTTTTTTCCAAGGCAGAGGTGTGTGAGGAGCTGTTCCAGGAGCTGTTTGGAAGTGCTTGATCCAGAGCAGGGGCTSGTTACACACAGAGCTCCCTCCTTTTTCTCTGCAGGGCTGTGGCACGAGGGATAATTAATAATTAACAGCAGAGGATTTGGGGGAGAGCTATTTGGGTGTTTGGAAAGGATCACTCTGAAAAATTCCTGCTTTTAAATAGCCTGGGGCAAGAGGGAAAAGGAGCCGTGAGACACTATCACAACAATGTCTTGGCCAAAATCCACCTCAGATCAGTGCTGGGTTATCTGAGGGAGCATTATTTGTCTTAAGAGAGTCAGGACAGTTATAAACAAGCAAAGATGACTTTAAGAAACCCAAAGACATCCAGCCTGGGTTTTCTGGAAGCTGCTCCAGCAGTGGGGATCACCAGCAATTTGAATGACCACAGTGCTTCCAAACCCTTTATTCCTACGGTGCCCAGAGAAATTGGGCAGGAAATTCGCGAGTTTTTAGGAGGGAAGGACTACTGCAGAGCAATAACAGGGTTTTGGTTTTTTCCTSCCTAGGAAATTTAGGCTAAAAAGAAACTTGAATAAATGCATGTAGCAGATTATTTACTGTAAGCTATTCACCTGGCTCGGCTTTAAACTAACTAGTTGAATGACTTGCTTATGCTTAAAACAAATGTTTATTTTAACCTAAGCTCGTTGCAGAAAGCCTCAAACCCCCAGTGCTGCTATCAGCTAAATACATTTTCTCAGAGTCTATACAAGGCTGTAATTAAAGCTGTGTCAGACATTCCATTATATGTCTCTCATCTCCCTCTCTTAATATTTATCACCCATTTTCACATTACTCCATCCTTACTCTGGGCAATCACTCAGGCCTGGCACAGTATTTCCTCCTGAAAAGGATTTAATCCACCAACGATGKTTTCAAACCTTAAGAACATCTGTAAAGGTTGTTTCCTGTTGGCTTTAAAATGGTTTTTTAGCCCTTTGCCTGTTCCTGTCCCAGGACTGCATCTTCACCCTTCCAGGCAGCTCATCCTTGGCCCCTGGATCCTGCAAAGTGAGACATCACTGTCTGGGCTCTGAAATGCTGCACTGGGACTCCAAAATCCCATTTCCACCTCTGCTGCTCACCTGCCAGCAGCCTTATGGGGATTAGCAGCTCTCATGGCCTTTATTTTCATAGCAGACTCGGTAGTTCACGCTCCCTGTGGTGACAGCAGAGAGAGCCCCGTGTCCTGGCTGGCAGCGAGGACTCAGGGGGCAGGAGGGGAGGCTCTGGAGAGCAAGGAGCAGGAAGATCCGTGGGCACGGGGGTGTCAGAGTGCTGGGCGTGCTGTGCCGACTATGCTAATGGTGTTGGCTGCAGGAGAGGCATTTATTATGTGTCAGGGGGAGGGTGATGAATGGCAACTCCGGTTTTCCCCTGTATTATTTCAGCTCTCTGGTCTGCTGGTGATTTATTCAGTAGCATTTATGGTGTTACAAGTCTAAAACTGAAAGTGGAATTTATTCAACCCTTTCCTGCCTTTCTTTTTCTTTTTTGTTTTATTACATTTCTGGTGGGTTTTTTTTTCCTCTGGTTTAAAGCCTTCCTTGCTTTTGGGGTAGAAGGATTWCATTCCTGCACCAGGCAGCTGCTTTTCTGCTGTTCCCCTCTCCCAAACAAGGGCAACTTTTCCAAGGGTTCAAATKCCCAGTTCTTCCAGAACCTCCCACACAGATCCGAAGGAGCTACTGTGCCCCAGGCTTTTCTGGAAGGCTGGTCCTGAGTGGCTGAGCTTTTAMAAATCAAGCTATATGCTGTTTGAAAATAAAACAAGTACTGTGGCCTGTGTCACAGAAACTTTGATCCGTGAAACAGATGGGACAATTTGGGGCAATTGGCTTGGCCCTGGGTTTCGTGTTTTAATCTTGTTTGACAGGGAAAAAAAACCAAAAACCAATTCTCGTAGCTTAAAATAAAAATGACTGTGTTTAATCACGGGGGAGGCTGGAAAAGTTTGGGAGATTTTGGGTACCTCTCCCCTTTGCTGTTCAGAGATCTCTGCGCATTGCAGGACCCGCCTGTGTTTGCAAGCTGGCATGGAGCAGCCTGTAAATCCACGCAGCTCATCCAATTTCACCCCAAATGCAGGTCAAACCCTTCATCTTTAGAGCTGCCACCAACCCAAAATCCTTGATGTCCCTCAGGCACAGCAGCCTGGACCGAATCAAGCCCTGAAGTGAGACAAGACCCACTCAGCGCTCTGCTATCCACGGAAATCCTGCYTCCCTTCCCACTCCACCCACGGGAAGCATCCTTCATATCATAAATTTATAAAGCTTATAAATTATCCACGCTGGGTTGGACACTCTYCCAGCCATCCTGGGGTTCCCCCAGAGCCAGCAGTGGGGTGTCAGGCTCCGTTCTGGGGCTCCGGCTGCTCCTTCGGCTTTTGCGCCTGCTTGRGGGAGTTTTGCAGCGGGATCGGGCTGGCTTTAAGTGGCCCATAAAGCTGCCGCCWCTTAATGGGGGCTGTCGGGCACTAAGGACATGGGGAATTACGGCAGCGGAGCCACCGCACGCCGGTGCTTTGCAGATGATGTCTCGCAGGGGATGCGCTGTTTATTTATCTAAAGTAGCAGCTTTGCAGTGCTTTTCCAGAAGAACGGCTTCCAGGGCGCGATGTCTCCGTGCCGCCATCCGCTGCTTCAGATTGCCTTTGACAGGCTCTAAATCTGGGGCAAAGAGGGGTTGGAGGGCCGCGGGAGGGCTCGGGGGTGATGTGCAGAGGAGCCATTTCCCGCTGGAGACCCGCGATGGTTGGTGAGGAAAGCTGGGCTGCTTTTGCTGAGAGCTGCAGGTTTTTTTTGTGCGTGGCTATTGTTGTTTACAATCCCGGCAGTTCGTAGCATTGCGAAACGTTTAATTGCAATTGGCTTTTCTCAGCCTGGTACCAGCCAGGGAAGGAGGGGAGAGGATGAGAGGCTGTAAAAAAAAAAGAAAAACATTCATTTCCCTGTGGCTTTAACACTTGTGAAGGATTTTTACTGCTGCTGCAGCAGGAGATGGTTCCTTTGCTCACGTCTGGCCTGGGATGAGTTGAGTTGCCTTGTGGATACTGGAAATAAGCTGCTTCTTGGTACCCCCAGAGGAAGCGAATGCCAAGGAAATGTGGGAATATCAATCTAGGGATGGTGCACGATGTGTGTGGGATGTGCCCTTGGAGTCAGCAGGCCAGGAAAACCATGTGTGGCACACAAGAGTTGGGCTCCAGGATGCTCTGGAACRCTGCCGGAGGGAAATTGTCTTTTCCATCCCCCAAACAGTCGACATTTTTATAGAGTTTTTAAAATTTTATCTCCATATGGCTGTAAGTATGATATTGTCGCAGTTTTTGTGAAAATGAGAGACAGCCAGCCTGAGAGAGTCTGGGGGAGAGGAGCTGTGGTGTGGAGGAGACCAAGGGACTGAAATCCCTCCTCAGCTCCTTTTGTGCCAGTTTGGGAGCAGACAAATGTCCTCATGTCCCCATTGCAGGCTTGCTGACTATGCCGGAGCCTCTTCTTTCCTGTAGAACAAATGGAAGGAGCAAATCAAGCTGCGAGGGATTGTAAATAACAATTTAGCCACCGATCCTTTGTGCTGGGTGCTGTTGATTGTGCTCCCAGCTGGGTTATCGCCCTGCTGAGGGCGGGCTGGGGGTCCTGCCATCCTTTTCCCAAGGGAACATTTCCATGGAAGGCACGAGGCAGTGCCTGGTATTTCACGCTCTAAATGGGGAAGGCAGGTGCAGAGCAGACGAAGCCATCTCGTCCCAAGTCCTTGTCAGCCAGAGACCTTTAGGCAGTGCAGGAGCTCATTGCAAGGGGTGAAAGACAATTCCGCTCGGCACCTCCCTGCTCGGTCCCATCCCGTGTATAATTCACKATACATCATGTTACATTTTTATTACTACACCGTCTCCCAGGCTCTGGGCTGGCAGGATTCCCAGCAGACAGMGCAGGGAGGCTTTTGTAGGGAGAACTTCAACGGGAGGAGCGATTCCTCGGGAGCCTTTGTGTCTATATGTGGGTTTAACAGGCGGCTCCTAAAATCAGGTTTAATAAAATGAGGGATTGTGCGGAAATAATTTCTTCTTTGTCAATGGAATTGATACCAGAAAAAAAAAAAAAAAAAAAAAGCTTCAGAATAAGTAAGAGAGGAAATGAGAGTCACCCCAGTCATCTGCATATAATCACTTCCAGTATGGATTGCAATTGTGGTTGAATTATAGGGCAATTAGTTTGTCAGGCTGGGAAGCATTATACAAGACCCCAGGAATTTCCTTGGAAGCTCTCTTAGCCTTGAAATCTAGAGAGGTTTCAATAGGAAAGCCGTGGTGCTAGGCTGATGTCTGATGCCATGGATTGATTTCCTACCTGTAGCAGATGTTCCCAGGCAGCTGACAAATCGGTGACACATAAATATTGAGGCTCCTGAAGCACAGTTCTGGAGTGAGACCCGTGCAGGTGACAAAAATAGTCCTGCTCAGGAGCAGGAGCTTCCCTGGCAATGGCACATGGGGTGGCCATGTGCTTGCAGAAACTTCCCTTTGGTCGGGAGCCAGGAGTCTGCTCTCAGTGCAGGACTCAGACATTCCTTCTGGAGCATTCCCTAAATGTGGTAGGCTTCACACCAGAGTGTCTAAATTAACGAAATCTGGGAAGTTTTGGTGGGAAGATATATTTATTACCTGGCCTCATTCTGACACGAATGATAACRTAAGTGCCAAGGCAGGTTAAAAATAGGCAGCATCCCCAGCAAAGTTCAGGAGACCTGGAGCTGCAGGGAGAAAAATCCAGCACAGAAACAGACACTGAGGACAGGCACTGAGTTTATTCCTTCTCAAAAAAATGGTATTTTCCATCTTCTAACATCTGTGTCTCAAAGAGGGTGGCTTAATTAGTTAATTGTAATTGATAAGTTTCTCCTTAAAGGTTTCTTTTCCTRGTAATCCTGCTTGAATCCTGCTTGGGGCTTGATCCTGTATTTGCTTTTGGGGCTCCTCTTCTTTGCCCATTGCTTTTTTCACCTCAATCCTGCCCTAAGCACCAAGACTTTGAACAGCTCTGAGCACTCAGCAGGACCATGGAAAGCTCACTCCTCACGCCCTGGACAAAGGTTTTGTGAGGCTTCCCAAGAACCAACATAAATACCTCATTTTCCCCGTCTCCCTTTCCCCTGCTGCCCTCAGGAGGAGACCTCCCAAAAGCAAGGCAGAAATAGTGTGTTCCCTGCTTCTAGGCAAGGATCACACTGGCAAAGGRAGAGGAAGTCCAGCATCCAGCCAGGAATCTCAAGGAAAGCCTTCCCTGTGTCCTGGCAGGCTCCCAGATTTGTCTCTGCCTGCTCCAAGATGCGGACATGAGGGATCTCTAATAAGAATCCTGTTGCTGGCTCTGCTCCCCGTTTATTTTCTGCTCCAGAATTCACAAGGTGCTGGGCTCTGCACAACATGAAGAGCTTTAGAGATAAGGGTAGGAGGGAGAGGAGAGAGAAATTCTGCTGCAGCCTTGAAACACCCCCCAGCGATGCTGAAATATCTCTGCATTTCCCTTTGCCTTCATCGGCGTTTTTCAGAAGGATGTCTCCAACCTTGACTCCTGGGAGGGAGATGCAGACTCTGAGAAAATCCAATTTCATGTGAGACATGGAAATATTTGGTAGATGAAGTGCTGCRGTTGTTCGTCGCTTTCCTCTCTGTGCCTGCAATTGAAGCAGCTCCCTCTCTGCTCTGAGCCAGGCTGAGCTCTCCCATCGCTCCTCTGTGGATGGATCCTCTGTTCCTTCAGACGGGAGTTCATCTAAGGTACTRCCTTCCCAAATTTCCCTGGCCTGCAGGCAGTGGATCTAGGGAATGTATTCACTGTGGGCTGTGAGCAGCAGCAGGGCTGGGGRGAGCCAGGATCCTGGAACATCTGCAGTGGCTCTGCATGGATTTGTAGCATCCCTGATTCCCTGGATGGGTTTCCAGAGTGTTCCAGTGTGCACCTCATCCTGCAGCAAAGACCACACACGTGACACTGTGTTTAGTTTGACTAAACTTTAGTCTTATCCTAAATCTATCCCTGCCTGCTGCCCTGGCACTGAGCAGACTTTGCTCTCCCTACCTGGCTCCCAAATTCCCACCCCATTTGGAGGCAGGTAAGAAGATAACTCCCTCCTCCACAACCTGTTGCTCTCCTTGTTATTCTGTGCCAGATTGTGAATGAAAAAATCCGTCTGCATTTGAGGCTGTGCTTGTAGCTGGTAATTAACACCCAGCACACTCTGCCAATGCATCTCAGAGCTGCTTTACAGAAACCTAGAGCTGGAACAGAAGCCACCCGGAAAAACAACGTCTGCCAATCGAGTTAAACCTTAAGTAAAATCCCCAGCCAAATGTCTGCAGAATAAATCTGGGAAGGATGCTGGCTCCTGCACCGAGCCGGGGAGGTGTTTTCCGACTACAGGGCCCCAGAGATAAGAACGTTAAGCGCTAATGGGACTTGTGCAGATCCATCTCCCCCTCCTGAGTGCTGTGTTCCAGCTGGGAGCGGGTGCTTTATGGGGAGTTAACTCCTCCAGACGTGGAGTGGAAGTGCTGACAGAGCCGAGTTTTAAGCGCTGCTAATGGAAATGTCTGAAYTTGGGAGCTGGGGTTACACAGGGCATGCACGGAGGCAGAGCGAGCCCTGTACTGACAAATTCGGTTTGCAGCTTTGCAGTTTAGAAGGGATGTGTACATGAAATGCGCCTGCCAGCCTCGTGGCCTGGCTCCAGCACCGGGGATTGTTCTCACCCAAGAGCCTTTTCCCCCTCTTCGTCATCCTCTCTGAACAAGAGCTTAACAGAAAGGCTGACACTCCTGTCCAAATGCCTGCCTAACAAACAGAGCCAAGCCCCAGCAGCTGTCAGAGCTGGGCAGGTGAGTTTGCACTGCCCTGAACTCCCCACAATTCCAGGCACGTCTGGAGCTGGGAAAGAGTTGTTTAATGGAATCGATAGGATGGAGAGCAGCCTTGTCCCCAGTGGCCAGATTGCTTCTCTGATGTGACACCACTTCCACCAAGGATGTGATCTCCAAATGTGTGGGATTGCCTGGCTGCTCCAAGGGGTAGTGAGGAGCTGGTGCATTAAACCCCTGTGCCACTTACAGCGAAGGCTTTGGGTTTTTTTTTTTTTCGCTCCAGGTTCATGGCTGAAGAGGTGACCAGTTTATCTGCTTCCTCTTGTGCTTCTGTGTGACTGTGGCTCCTGAGAACTMCTTCCAGAGGGTCAACAACCACCAGGGCCATCCATCAGCGTGGCTCTGCCCAGCTCCTGAGGCAGGAATAGGCAGTCTCACTGGCTGCAAAGTGGGAAGAGAATCAGATCCCCATTTTCAGAGCTGAGCTGGTATTGCACCTGCAATAAGAACCTGTGAAGTGAGACCCCCTGGGACACAACTTYTAGCTCTGGACCTCTGCAGCCCCTTGGTTCCTTGTGCCACGGTGTGAGACAGCGATGTGTGCATGTACGTGCATCCACAGACACTCATAATTATACAGACACTTATAGCAAGAGACAATTTGCTGCTTCAAAGAGTCCAAGGGCCRGAATTGCAGAGGCATTTGGATGCCTGAGGCTGCTCTGAAGTGGGACAGAACCCAAGTGAGTTAGGCACATAATTGCTTAGAACAATTTGAAATACTTCTGGGCACACACGGGCGTCCTCGGGGGTGCAAATTGCCTTAGAAAACCTGGTCCTTGAGCGGTAACAGCAGGAGAGGCACAGGAAAGACCACAGTGCTCACTGCCATGTGGGAGCTGTGGCAGAGGCAGTACCTGTGCCTTGCCTGAGGTTATGTGAAAAGGCAGTGGCAGAATATCCCTTTCTTTCATTTTGCTGCACTCCAGCAGCAGCTGTCCCCTCTCTTGTTAGCACCAGGGCTGAGCAACAAGGAAACTCCCTCCTGCGGCTCCTCAGCTCTCCCCTTCCCGTGCTTTTCATCTGGCTCTGCCTGCAGCCACCAAACACAAACCTCAGACCAGCTCAAAGGAGTCTCTCAGAAGGAGCAGCTACAATTGCAGGCTGCGAGTTTGCCCGCRCTCTCCACTTTGGCCCCCGCCACCCCTCCTTCAATCTCCCCTCCGTGTTTGTCTGCTATTTTCTTTTGATTTGCAGCTTTCCTGAGCACCGAGTTTGCAGCAGGCTGTGATTACCCTGTGTGGAGCCTTTCCCACTGACAGCATGATGAGCAGAGACGGAGCTCGGTGCATCTACAATTGAAGCCAAGCAGGAGGCCAGTCCAACACCTCACTTGCCAATTAACGGAGTCGATATTGTGCACAGGATAATGTTTGTTGTTTGCCTGTGTTGCTAAAACACTTCCAGAGTGTTTAGAGTGATACAGCAACATCCTCCCCTCCCTGCTCTACGGGTGAGCTCTTCATCCAAACCAGGATGGAGCTCACTGAGAGGAACAGCCACAGAGGGAAAAGGGAGCTGGGGGCCTCCATGGCTCTGTGTCCATCAGGGTTTTGTGTGAAGGCCTCTTCAGGRTGGGAGGAGACAAGAGCTTCTTCCATTGATCATGGTGAGTGTGTGGATGCAAAGGACTGAGCAGGAAATGGCATCTGTGYTGGTAAAAAGGGCTTTAAGACAGGAGGCAGTGGAAAGATAGTCCAGAGGAGCCATGGGCAAATCTGGTTCCCAGTAATCTCCCTGGTTCTGTATGTCCTAGAGAGCTGTGTTTGTGCACCAGGGCTGGTGTCTGTGCTGTCTCCACTGACAGCTCAAGGCAGAGGGAATCCAGCAGAGGGAAACGCCAAGGAGATGCAGGTTTCTCCCATGTGGGAGGCACCTGCCCCAGGAGCAAACCTGGGCACTCCCCCTCACCTGGGAAGCCACTGCGATTTCTGAGGGGCTGCGAGCAAACAGCAGCTCCTGCCAAAGGGACCCACTGACTTCACACTTTCTGAGCATGAACTCTCCTCCTTCCTGGGATTTGCAGGCTCTGTCCCAGCTCTCAGGTGACACCTCAGTGGGAATCCTTCAAGCTTACAGGGGAAGCATTTCTGACATGTTCWTGGCAAGGCTCACCCTTGTGCTGCTCAACTCCAAGACTGCCCCAGGCAAACTGATGTTGGTTCTCTCCAGACAAGTTTGTGCCTCAGGTTTATTGCTTTTCCCGAAGCACACAGACAATGTTTTCCTGCCTCTCTGCAGCGACAGGAGGATGTATGTCCGTGAGGCACTTCCATTCCTGAGCAAAAGCAGCTGCAGAAGCATCGTGGCACACAGGGCCTGCAGCACGGAGATTTTGGGGTTCTCCAGCCCTCCTTCAGCGGGGACAGCAGGGTGATGGCAGCACAAGACAGGAGAAAGGGCCACACACCATTTTCTCAGCACCCTTCACCCATTGTTTCAGTACTAGAAAACATCAGTGTCCACAGAGGCCCAGATGATGGTCATGAATAAAAAAAACCCATTAAACTGAAGTCTCATTGCCCTATCCCTGTACCAGCTCCAGGCCTGTGTTTGCTGCTTGGTCTCTCACCATCCTTCGCCACGTGCTGTGCTCACTGAAAGCACCTGGTGACCACAGGTGTGGGCTGTCCCCCCTCTCCCTTCTCTCCTTCTTCCCTGGGCTTCACCAGGAAGTATTTATTAAGTGTCAGAGTGAAAAATGAAAAGTCATATTTTATTGTGAATTATTCCAGCCCTGCAGTGGAGCCCAGATCTATCGCCTCAGAGAGTTATTAACTGCTTACCGCAGAGAGCTATAAAATCCTCATCATTTTCTCTGGTCTCTGCTCTGTCAGGGTGAGGGAAAGAGARCCAGATTATCACGCAAAATGCTTAGGAAGCTGCTTCCAAAATTCCTCTTTGATTGGAGGCCAGTCTTGGCTGGAATGACTTCATCAGAGTGAGACAGGTCCCTTGTGAAACACCTTTGCTGGGTTTGGTTCTTCTCRTTTTCAGGTTACACCACTCAAGTGCCTTGTGGGAGAGTCCTTGGGAACCTCGCTCTGGCAGTCCTGGCTGTATTTCTTCCCTCTGTGGTTTCTTTTCAGAGGCACAGAAAAGCAAAATCAACTCTGGGGTACAATGAGTGCTCTTTTGAATTTCTCCCATTGTGTTTCTCCAAAGACACCCCAAAGATTTCCAAATCAGAGGTGGTGCTCTCATCCCTTTGTTGCTGTACTTTGGACTTGAATGTGTCACTTTTATCAGCTCCTTGCCCGGGCTGCAGAGCAAATTCCTGGTGCAGTTGCACCAATTCAAGTGCCTCAATAGGAGCTGAATTCCCGTTGACACCAACTGAATGAGGAATGTGCTCTTCACTTGTTTGGCTTGATAAGAAATGATCTTGGCTCCTTGTGTCCTGCAGGCATCTCACAACAAAGACCCTGCTGGCTTTTTCCATAATCTGCAGRAAGGCCAAGGATTTACTGCACCCCRAKGCTGCCAAGGGCTGTCRTTGCACACCCTGGTGACAYAGGGCTGGCCACTTGGGCRGTGCAGAGCAGCAGGAACATGTCCTGACTCGGTTTGTGTGTTGTCTGCTTTCTCTCAGGTATTTTTTGTGCTTTCCTGCTTTGGATGTTAATCCTGCTCCATGGTAATAGCTGCTTTCAGTAGTGCTGATAGTCCAGGAAAGGTTGGCTTTACAATCTAYGAGGGCATAAAAGGTTTAGGTGGATCAAGACTGTCATCTTTCCAAAGACATTTCACAACTAAATGCAAGGTGCCCTGAATCCTCTCCAGAGCGTACTGAAGGGTTATTGAAAGGTAGAACAAATATTTCTCAGAGCAATGAATATGACAAAGACTGCTTCATCTTCCATGACTTCATATGGATGGGAATTTTCTCTTTTACATGTTCATTTCTGCTTGAATTTATGATCTGGAAGGGAGTGAAACTGCATGCACTGGGTGTTCTTTGGAGTTGGAAAGTTCCTGGGAAAAGGGAGGGATCCTCCTGTGGGAATCATGGAAACCCAGTGGATCCAATCCATTGTCCTGTAAGATCTGTGTTGTCTTCCAAGACTGGTAGGTGCAATGATGGGCTAAATTCCTATTTGGGGCTTGACTTTTTAGCTGGAGATACATTTGAAGCAAGATCATCATCTAGGTCACCCTCAAGTTCAGCAGGCRTTTGATGTGCTCCAAACCAGCAGCAGCAGCTGAGGGAAGCGAGGGGGAATCGTAGCTCGCAGCTTGGTGGACTCTGGGGGCACCTGACACGTTGCTGCCTCCATTAAATGAAACTCCACTTCTAATTATAACCCATAATTATAGCCTTCAACCAATGTGATTTGTGAAGAGAGGGGTCACAGAGCYGAGCTGGCTCCGAGATTGACTGTGCTGGGATATCAGTAAACATCCCTGGCTGCCTCCCYGAGCCTGACAGAGACGGAAAAGGCTAATGCAAGCCGGCAGGGCACGCAGCTGGATTGATGGGAGCAGTGGTGTGGCCTCTGGCCCCTGGAGATATTCTGTGACAAGGCAGTGAAAGCTGCAAACACCAGGGCAGCCCATCTATTCAGCCTGACAGCCTTGGACAGGGGTTAAGGAGCCCATGGACTCCCATCAGCATCGATGAATGGGCTCCAGTGGATCTGCATTAACACGTGGAGTGCCAGGCTCCTGGGTGTGAATGGCYRCTGTGYCYRGYTGGAYATCCCTGTGTCATGGGCAGAGYCATCACCCTGAGACCATGGGGGAACAAGGTTCTGTGTCCCTGGAAAGCTGGGCAATGGCTGCTGTGCCCAGTTGGACATTCCTGTGTCACAGGCACAGCCATCATCCTGAGATCACAGGGAAACAAGGTGCTGCACCCCTGGAAAGCTGGGCAATGGCAGCTGTGCCTGGCCAAATGTCCCTTGTCACACGTGAGACACAGGAAAACAAGGTTCTGTGTCCCTGGAAAGCTGGGCAATGGCAGTTGTGCCTGGCTGGATATCCTTATGTCACAGGCAGAGCCATCACCCTGAGACCATGGGGGAACAAAGGTTCTGTGTCCCTGGATGACTGGGCAATGACAACTGTGCCTGGTCAGATATTCTTGCATCACAGGCAGAGCAATCACCCCRAGATCTTGGAGGAACAAAGGTTCTGCACCCCTGGAAAATCGGGCAATGGCAGTTGTGCATGGCCAGATGTCCCTTGTCACACCTGAGACACAGGAGAACAACGTTCTGTGTCCCTGGAAAGCTGGACAATGGCAACTGTGYGCAACTGTGCCCGGCTGGACATCCCYCTGTAAYGGGCAGAGCCATCACCCTGAGATCACATTAGAACAAGGTTCTGCATCTCTGGAAAGCTGGAAAGCCCAGGAGGAATTCACTTCYAGGTGAGCTTTTGAAAGACATGGGATGATAAAGGTTTTTGTTTTGTTGTCTAGAAACCCCTGAAGATATTGCTGTAAATGAGGCAGACTTAGCTTGAAATTCTAGTCCTGAATCKCGTTCTTTTCTAGTGTGTATTTCGTAAATAACCCCCAGGAGAGGTGCAAGTTCCTCTGCCASAGAATTTGTGTGGGCAAGAGTCAGTCCTGGGGGTTGTCTGGTCAGAAAGAACCCGTGGCTTGCTCTGCTCTGGCCTCTTGCACTTACCAAGCTCAGAAGAGCACAGGGATTGACCTCTGCACTGAGTTTAACAAGCTGTGGTTTCCCCATGCTCTCCTGGTTTGGATCTAAGTGAGGCAGAATTAGCCCCGCTCTTTGGTCAGCTCTTGCAGGGAATAGTTCCTCTCCCTGTTAATATTTGCGTTTCAGATGCCATTTAAATATTTCAGTCTCAGCTTGCAGCCACTGAGCCCTTGGTGTATTAAGACAGCAAAGGTGACAGAATGAAAAATCAGAATCAGATTGTTTCTCATTTGATATAATTTCCCTTGGACTTAAACTGTGAGGGAAAGGAGACAGCACTGTTCAGACATAAACTGATTTGCTGATTGAGATGAGACATTTGCTCTGGCTTTGCTCCAGCCAGCTTGATTTTGGGTTTGTTTTCCCTGGAAATGGGTTGAGCAGCTGTGTTCTTTGACTCCCCAACTGCTGCACATCTCAGCCAATTCCAGCCCAGTYTGGTGCAGGGGTAATGGTCTTCGAAGGGATGGTGTCCAGACAAGTCTCACTGAATTAGGGGTGAGAAACAGGAAAGGGACTTTCTAAGGCTCAAAGGCCCCAGTTCCAACTTCTTCAGCTGGAGAAAAAGGTCCAGAAAAAGTTTCAGTGGGAGCTCCCAGGCAGTGATGAGTGAAATACAAAATAATTTAGAATTTAACCATGCCTGTCTTCAAGAATACCATCTTTGTTTACCTTCCTAGCTGTACAGGATCCCCTTGGCTGGAAAGTGTGCAGACACCTCAGGAGAGGCTGTCTGACCCCAGCCTCCCACAGACTAACTGGGCAAGGTGGCCAACAACCATTTTACAGCTGGACAGCTGAAGCAGGGAGAGATTAAATTGTGTTTTGCCAGTCCCCCAGGGTGGCTGCTTGACTGTCAGCCAGCTCTCTCTTGCTTTCTTGTCTCTAATTCGATTCTTTGATCGGAGGCTTTGGCTTTTGTTTCTATYGCTCGTCCAACCTTCTTCTTGTTGTTTCCAGCAGCCTCGTTACATCTCTTCGCAGGCTCTGCTGCGCTGGCACGATCATTGTTCCTCTCTGCAGGATGGGATGTACGTCTGAGTAATTCTGTGCATGACTTGTCTTTCAATACGAGACGTTACTGAAATACAGAATAAATTGCAGTATGCGGCATAATAAAAAAACAACCAAAAAAAAAAAAAATACATCAACAAACCTTCCCAATCAAGGCAGTTCAAAGAAGCGAGCAGCGGGGTCCAATATAAACAAGCTGTAGGAACACAGGCAGAAACTTCCCTGATATTTTCTGGGATAGATTSAGCAGCAGCCTCTGCTCCCTGGGTCATCACCTGCTCAAGTCTGGGTCAATCACATTTACAATCTCATTTTCACCTTCTGAACTGCACAGCCAAGGCCATCCTGTGCTGTGAGGTGTGATAACCCCAGAGCTGCCCACAGAGGAATTCAGGACAGCTCCCAGGTTTGTTCTGGAAAGWTTCCCCTGCTCTGGGTGCTTTTCCCTGCTGCCTGTGAACACCAGGGGGGGGTTCACAACCTGTGGGGAGATATTCCAGGCCAGCAAAATTCCCATCTCTGGGCACCTGGAGCGGAAAGCAATTCATGCCCTGCTTTTTTTTTTATTTTAGGAAAAAACAACTTCCACTCCCCTGCACCTCTTAGCAATGCAGCTAAAATCTTTCCCGGCTAAAAATCAGATTCACCAAGAATGTCCTTATTGATTTACAGGGTTCAGCTTTATGAACATCTCCAGTATTTCTCTGGTCAAAATAAAGCAATATTAAACACTGGAGCAATAAATCCAGGGCACCCTCTACTCTCCAGGGTGCAAGGTTATCCAAAYGTATTTATCATTTACCAACAGCACTATTTAAACTACAATATTTGACAGGAGCAGTTGTGTCAGGTGTGATGGAGTGTGGGTTATAAAAGGACATTAAGAGAGACTTTGCATTTGTCCTTCAAACATAAAGTCGATTTTTGCATGATTGGTACTTCAGAGCTCATCTCCAGCACAAGATGAACTGGGAGCAGCACTCGGGGAAGGCAAAGGGCTGGGACTCAGTGGCTCCCTGTGCTGAGGTCTGCAGGAGGGCTCTGCACTTCTGCATCAAAGGTGTTTCAGAGCAGCGAGTCCACCTGTGCTGCTCAGGTGGGATTTTTCCAGAGATCACGCCMCTCCTGCAGGATTTGGAGTTGCAGGCAAAAGGTTTTAACTCCACCAGGCAGTCGTGCCCTCAATCCATCCTGCAGGAGTGAGCAGTGTCTGTAAACAAGCCCAAATGTGGCTGTTTTGATTTCTCCTTTTAATCCAAACTTTACCCTGGTGTGCACAGGARTTTTCTTTGATCTCAGGAGCCCTTTGGGGGCACCAGCCCTGAACAGAAGCATTAATGCCTCATCACACAGCGAGTGACTGCGGGCAGCTAGGTCAGGAAGTGACCCTTGCATGAAAAGTGATTGATAAGAATTCCCTGTGGAGCTGGGGAAAAGATGGAGAGAGCTGTAGGGAAAGCACAAACTCAGTGTGAGGTACAAGGTACCAGCCATGCACAGCCTGTGGGGTTTGGAGTGAAGGATGTGTGGAAAATATCCCCTGGGCACAGCATGGGGAAAAAAGGAAAATAAAGCCTGATACTGGAAGGGCAATGAGAAATGTGCCTGCAGAAAGGCTTTTGCTAAAAATGGACAGTTTCATTAGGAGGAATGAGGAAAACTGTAGCCCCTGGWTAAAGTGGAGTGTGTTTGTGTGTTTATGTGTTTWCACATCTCCATCTGGTTGTCACAACTCGCCCCCTGTTTTGCAGTCCTGCTCCTTGTCCTGGCAGAGTCTGTCTGGYTGGAGCTGTGGATCCTGGAGCTGACAGCTGCTGTGAGAAGCCTGGAGCTGGGGCCTGTGGCTGGTGTTAATTATTATTGGGCAGCTTTGAGCTGCAGGSACCTTGTGACAGCGCTGCACCCCTGCCCTGTGCTGCCACAAACACAGAACAGAGCCCCGGGTGCTGCACAGCCAGGCAGGGACAGCAAAAGATTTTGYTCAAAAGGCAACTGGTGGCAGAGGAACACACAAAATCTTCTCCCYTCCCTCCTGTGGCTCCCCTGCTGCTAAATTGAAGCAGCAGTTCCAGGCTATGGGTGGGGCGGAGAGACAGAAATATTTAAAAAATAGAAACACAGGGATAAACCAGAACCAGGGCGCTGAGGTGTTTCATTATTCCTCAGGTGACTCTGAGCTGGAGTGCCGGGGTTTAGTAGGATGGAGGCATTAATTTTGTAATCCCTTGTTTGCAAAATGCGAGGCTCTCKGCGTGTTCCGGGATCTTCAATGACTCTCATAATCTATTTACCAGCACTGTGAAGTTCCCCCTTTCATACCAGATTATAGTAATAATAGTATTGTGCAGTGGATGAAATTAGTTTTTCTACACAGTTTTGTTTCATYTCAGTGGCTAAATGTGTGAAATAAAAGGTGAAATGGGCAATATTTTCATGGGTAAGGCAGTTTCCTCCCACATCCACCCTTACAAACACAGATGCTTCCTCATATCCTGGGGACAAGCTGACTGCCAAGCAATGCATGACAGGGCTGTGAGAAGCAAGGGATTTTTAAAATTTAGATTTGCCATTAGGGTAATTTTGGAGATTTATGAAGTTTCAGACAACTGGGGACTGTTAAGAGCATCTCCCATGGGCTGGCACCTACCATGGGCTGTAGCAGCCCTGAGGGATAGTGGGATCATGCCCATTCTCCTCCCCACTGGCAGCAAAAGGCTCTCCACATGGATGTGGCTCAGAAACCTCTTTAACTCAATTCTCTCTGTGCCTCAGCATCCTCTTTAATCCAGCTCTCCTGTGGGGAGTATTAACTGGAATCAACTCATGACTTCTCTCACCCCTTTATGCTGTGAGAAGATACCAAACCCCAACACTGAGCATGTTCCTCAGCAAAAATTGACATTTTTTCCCCAAAAATTAACTGAAAACCATGCTAAGCTTCCATGTTCTTGTTTGGGACTGGTCAGCATCCACTGGTTGGTCTTATTGAGGGAATTTAGTCCCTGCCATGTGAACTTCACCTCCTGTGGTGCATTTTGGACACTTCCCTTCATGCAGACAAAACTCAGACTATGGWTTCTTATTACCCATCCCAGATTTGCCTGGAGGAACACCCAGACTAGGAGCCAGCTAAAAAATTTCCCAAGAAGATTTTGTTGTCGTTCTGAACAGATATCAAACTTTATCTCCCGTTTTGCSTGGAGTGGGCCAATCCCAGCTCCCCACCTTAATCGGGGATTTCTGCAATCATCAGTGTCCTAAAAATGAGGCCAGGGTAGAGCAAAGTCTTTTCTCAGCCTCACTAGTGCCTTCTTTACGTTTAATCTGAAAGATTTGTATCAGGGAGAGCAGAGAGATGGGGAAGGAGCTTGTTTGGGAATGGGGGGGAGAAAGTAGGTCAGACAGAAAAGTGTTTTATTGTTCCCGATTCATCGCGTGCGCTCCGGGAAAGAAACGAAGCTTTGTTGAAGCACTTTGCTGAGCTCTCCTTGCACTTGTGAAATGTCGTGGTAAAAAGCCTTCAGAACCGCCCAGGAGTGAGTTCAGCCCCAGCCACCTCGAGGGCTGAGCACAAAAGGGCTTTGTGGGCTGAGCCCTGACCCTCAGAGAGCTCSGTGCACCCTCGGAAATGAGTGAGGAGAAGGATCTTATACACACAATCGCCTCWGAAGCCACTCCAGCACCCTGGATTCCCACAGAGGAGATTCCCACAGCTGTGAGGAGCAGCAGGCTGGGTTATCCCAGCCTCTTATCCCATTAATTTCCTCACTGGGTTGAGGAAGAGACTCCTTTTCCCACCAGTCCCTGCCTYGCTGGTTCCCTTGGATCAACCCCTGTGGTGTTTTAAGCCCAGCTGGAAATTAAGCAGCATCCCCTCTTTCCCCCTCCCAACCCGAAGGAATGGAGAGGAGAATCAGTAAAACTTRTAGGYTGAGATAARAACAGTTTAATAACCAAAAATAAAGTCAAAATACAGTAATAATGGTGAATTACAATAATAATGAGAAAAATAAGAGAAAAAAGAATGCAATTGCTCACCACCCACTGACCAATGACGGACCTCCCCTTCCAAACCTGGGTCAGCCCTTTCAGGAAGCTGTTCCCAGTTTTTATTCTGGGCAGGATGTTCTATGGTGTGGAATATCCCTTTGGTCACTGTGGGTCACCTGTCCCACCTCTGCCTCCTCCCARTCTCTTCTGCAAACCTCATTGGCAGAGCATGAGACAAGAACAAAGTCCTTGATTTAGGATAAACACAACTTAGGGAAAACCCCAAACCCTCAGTGTGTTATCAACACCACTCTCACCCCAAATCCAAACCACAGTGCTTCAACAGCTGCTGAGAAGAATTTAATTCTGGCCTGGATGGAGCCCCCAGCACTGAGCAGATGCAGTCAGGGCCTTGTTTTTCCTGKTTCCACGGAAAAGCAGCACCTGGAAGCACACACGGCTGCTCCCCCAGGGACTGGAAGGGAGGAGGGAAGGGCACCATGTAGAGATGGATAAATCACGTTCAATGTGAGGGATGTGGCGAGATCACCCCTGGGTGCTGATGGTGAGGAAGGGACCAGCTGCTGAGTGACAAACAGCGTCTGTCACACCTGCAGTGACACCCCAGCAGCTGTGAACAGCAGGCAGGAGCACCAATCCCAGCCAGTTCTCCATTTGGCTGCAGAATGGACCCAATTCCACTGGTTTCCAGGGCTGTTGGGGGGTTCAGGTCAGCCTTGGGGTAAACACAGAATGTGGGGTGTGCGTACACAGGGATTTTATCCTTCAATCTGATTTTTGGCAATAATTATGGGTAATTTTCATGCRCTGCCTCGTGTCTCAGCTTCATTCATCACCGGTGTGATGGCCAATTAGTCATTTCTAACTATTAAGCAATGCTAACAGCTACTTTAAATGCAAGCAGAGCCTTAATCTGGTTCTAACTCAGATGGACGGTGATACTCCTAATTAGGCCATCAAAGACAGGAGAAATGTGATATRTTTATAGCTGAGGGAACCTTTGCATTGAACTGTTTCAGGGATAATTATGAATTATCTTTATTAACGTGGCCCCAGTTAGTAAATAACGGGTCATGCTTTTGCATTTRGGGTGTTAAATATCATGGATTCAGGCTAAACTCCAGGTTTTGATTTGCTGGGAGATGCTGCCTTGCCAGAGCATCCATCACAAGTCAGGATTCCTGGGAAAGGGGTGTCAGGGCTTCCCCACACCCCACCCAGTTGTAGCCAATTCCTTTTATTTATCCATCCTGCTCTGACTGGAACCTGGGGCTGATCCAGGGCTTGATCTGTGGGTAAAGCTGACAAATTTCTTCCAGARAAAAAAAAAAATCAAATTTAAAAAAAAGGGTGAGGAAGCCATTGCAATAAAAATACATTGATACACAWCATGGATACACCTCCCCAGACATGCCTTGGCCCAGGTAGGGTGTGTGACAGAAATCAGATAAACACCTCCCTGCTTTTAATTAGAAAATGTGAACTGAACATGTCCCTCACTGGAGGAGCTGAGAACCTGCTCACTCCCTTGTTTGGAGATTAATAAGAAGGAAAAGGGGGAATTGGAGAGAAGTTGTTTTGAAAGCAGAAGCTTTCTATTCCAAAATGATAAACAGGAAAAAGGGGAAAAGATCAGTGTCAAAATTCATTGGGTGGGAAAGAAAAATATGGAAATGWGTGAAAAGTGAATGTGTGTCTTTCTCTGGAGATGTTTCTGTGTTTTCCTGCAGCCTCATTTATTAATCAGCCGTTTGCTGTCTCTCCAGTTACAAGAGGCAGGGGAGAGCAGAAACCCAGGGCACCAGACTGTGAGAGTGAGTCTGCAGGACACTCTGCACATGTATTTACAGCATTAATATTGCTGCTCTTTGATTCCAGCTTTAATCAACCTCCTTCCCTGCTAACGAGCTGCTCAGCGAGGTGTTTGCCTCTTGCAGCGAAGTGTTTGTGTTCTCTTGGTCTTTCTTTGTGGAACGCCACGTTTAGGAGCTCACAGAGACAATCCCTCATCCCCTCATCCTCTCAGCTCTCCCATCTCTGCTGATACACCAGGAAGGGTTTTGCTGACCACAGAGGGTGAGCCAGGGGTAGGAACTCTTTGAGAAACACAATCAGTTCATGCAACAGCCTCAGTGAAGGCTCTGAAATCGCAGCGTGGGCCCCACGTGGCCTCCTCTCCATCCCTGCAGCCCGAGCRGAGCCACCAGGCTCTGATGGTCCCAAATTCCCGCTGATCTTTTATGCTTATTCTTCTCTGCATTTGGTGTCAGACTCCGTGTTTTCAGGATCAGCTCCTCTGCCTGCCTCTCCATATGCAAATGCTTCAGCGAGGCGTGGAACAAATCCAGAACGACTCCGGTGTGGGGCTGACTCCGTGGGAAGCGCTAATGAAGCGTCAGRCAGAGGCCCCTGGTGTTCATTAAACCCAGGGAATGCCCTGCAGCTCAGCAGCAATTCCAGCCAAAAAATTCAAGTGGAAACACAAGGAGGGGTATGCTGTCCCTGGCAAAGGTACCCCCAGACAGCCTGKCCCGTGTTCAGAAGTGCTGCCAAATCAAGGGAGGATCTGGGATGGAGGGAGTTTTAAACGGTGGAAAAATCCATGGGTGAAGCRTTTGCCTCTTCAAATCCTGCACTAGATTCCTCTAAAGGAATGATGGAGGGCTTTTTCAGGGCCAGGCAGTTTTTTTCAAAGATAAAATTGGCAGAAGAGATTAAAATTGATCAAAGGATTTACTTATTTTGCCATTTTTGGTCCACCTCAGGTCGAATCCAGGCTGGAGCCAGCTCCATGGTTCCCCTCTGGTGTGAGGCCCAGACTGAGGGATGGCACTGGGCTGTGTCACCCAACAGCAGCTCCTCAGTGCCACCTGAAGCCTTGTCCTACGCTGCTCAGTCATTCCCTCAGGCTCTGGAATCAGATCCATGCTGGATCCGTGCTCATTCTGGGCTGAGATCCATCCAAGCTGCCCTCGGGTCAGACTCAGTGCTCCACACTGTCCCCACCCTGTGTCCCCTCCTCCTGCTGCTGCCCCTCTGCTGGGTTCTGGTACAAACACAGCTCTGCTTCCCGAGCTCTTAACACAATTATCTCATCTGGGAAGAAAAACCTTCCCCCTTTTTATGTTCCACACAGTAAAGCTGCGTATTTTGGGCTATTTGGGTTCTGCCTTTCATCCCAATCTCATCTCATTCGCTTTTACCTTTTCAGCAATGAATATCCCACTTATCTCCATCTCCTCTTTTACTCATTATTTCTTTTTTTGTACCTCCTTTTATCCTGTTCCTCACTTCTCTTCCTGTTTACCAGCCCCTCCCYACCTCCTTCTCTAGATATCTTACAGGATTGCTTTACCTCAGCTTTGCAGTTTAGTGGATTAATTTTATTAGTTTCTTTTGTGTGTGTCTAATTGACATGCAGTTTCAAACTCTATTTCATTTCAGCAGAGCTGACCTTTATCCCCTTGCAGGCAGAGGAGATTTTTTTTCTCCAGCTAATACCTTCACTACCTTGCTGAAAACAGAAATGCAGCACAATTTTGCTCAAGGGTGTGGGGAGTTTAGGACAGCAGCAGGAATCACCCAGAAATCAGACTGCAGAATAGAACTGGCTTTTCTTTTCCTACCCCCATGTAACCATCAATGAGGCASCTTAAGGGAGTCCATTTTTCTTCCCACTTTATTTCTGACAAAATCTCTTTCCTGCTCTGGGAATATCATTGCCACAGCAGGAACAAAGGGAGCACCTGAGCCTGGCCCTGGTGGTGCAAGCTGGCCCTGACAACAGCAAGAGAAATTTGTTCCAAGGAAAGTGCAAAACCTTCCTAAATGAGGCTTTGGGGACATTCCCTGCTGCCATTTTCTGGCAGAGCCTGGGTTTGCTCTCCAGCACAAACTTTCTTACAGACAGCCCAGGATGCTGCAGTTCCTTGCCCATCACTTCAAACCTTGCTGGGGCTTCGCAGGAGGGAAATCCAGAAAATTCCCTGCTTGGCTTTGCTGTCCTGCTGGTCAGAAGGAAATGGGACCAACCATGAATGTTGGTCCAAAGCTCCTCTTTTCTTGTAGCCCTCCTGAAAGAYCTGAAATGGACCTTTGGATGGAAAAACCCCTTGGAGCACTTCAGCTCTCGCTGCTACTGACTGCTCCCACAGAAGGCCCCGCTTTCCCAGGTGCTGTCCCTGCTCAGAGACAGCACATTTCTCTCTCCTCCTTATTTCCTCACCCAACAGAGCAGAAATGGCAGTTGACAGCCTTTTTTTTTTAGAAGATGTTTTCATTATAATTTTAATGGGCTAATTTCTTTCCCTGAATTGCCATAATTCAGATTTAATGAAACATGTCTTATAAAATTAAAAAAAAATACAATAATAAAGTGGAACGCCCCATTAAGCTGAAGAACAAGGAAATAACATATGTAGAGATCTGCTCACTCTGACCCTGCCATCCCAGCGATGCCAGCAGCAGGCAGGCACATGCTCTACATCACCACGGAAGGCTGTGCTTCCCACCGTGAGAAAATGGATAACAAAATAATAATAATAATAAATAAATGGAGTTGTRAGAGGAGCTGGTGCCTCCTCCTGTCACGCCTCTGCCAGAATTCACACCCGGTGCTTTGGGTCATCAGTCATTGCTGGGTGGGAGCATCATCTAAATGGTCTTTTTTTTCTGTCTTCTGTGGATCCTGCTCTGAGATCACATTCCCAGCTCCAGGAAAACAGGRATCTCCCTCACCAGCTGTGCCAAGKTGGGCTGAWCCTGCTCGATCCTGGGGGCTCCTGAGCGGAGCTGGTCATCCCTGAGGAATGGGATGACCCCAAATGGGGTTTAGACAGATTGTCCTCTTGTTTCTTCTTAACATCCACTAAAAATCATAAAATCACTGGATTCTGAAGGCTGGAAAAGASCTCTGAGATMATTGAAYCCATCCTTTGTCCAAACACCACCACATCAACAGAACCACAGCACKGAGTGCACATCCAGTCATTCYCTAAACACAGAATCATGGATCTCATCTCTTTTGCCTCCTGAACCCCTATGTCCATATAGAGGTGATCTTTCAAGCCTTTGATAATCTCTTCTGAATCCCATTCCCCAGGAGCTCAGTGTGGCACAGATGAGGAAGGCTGGGATATTTYGGGAATATCTCCCAGGTGTCTCAGCACCAGCATGGAAAAATCCTTGCACTCCCTGCTGTGTTAATGCTCCCTCCCAGCACGATGCCTTTTTTTGGAGAATTCCTCCCCGGAAATGCTGACCTCCAACCACAAGCAAAAGCAATCAAGGGATGRAATTTATYGTGATGCTGAGTCAACTCTAGAGAYGAATGCTTTGCTTTCATCTCACCACCCCTCAGCTCTGTGTTTCAAATCAGGCACCGTGGAAAATATCGCTCCGAGCTACCTGTGGAAAAACTGTCAAAGCAAAGGAGCTGTTTGCAAGCATCAGCTCAGGGAGAGTCACTCATCCCSCTCTGTCCTCTTGCAGCTGTCTGGGTCTGGAATTTTATCCCAGAGCAGGGATGGCCCCACTGACAGGGATCCAAAGGGGGTCCTTTTCTGCTGAAACAGCTAAAATAAGCAAGTGGGAAAATTCRATCAAAGGAAGGAGAGATATTTTCAGATTTCAACCAAATCAGACCCTCAGGGGGCAGGAAGTGAATGGCAATAAACCTTCTGCTTTCTGTGCAGGTCCTGCTCCTGGAAGCTGAATTTAGCTGCTTGGGCAAGGGAGGCAGTTGTAGGATGCTCCAGAGGGTGTCACAAACACAGATGTGAGCTGGGATTCCTTTTCTTCAGCCCCTGGAAAGCTTCCAGTATCTCATGAACTAATTAGTGCCTGTTATCTATGGAGAGAGAGGTGCTGTTATGTACAAACACTTCCCACCTGTTGATCGTGGATTTCTGAGACACTGGAACAACCAAAATCCAAGAGATGAATTGGAGATTCCTTTAAAAAGAAAGCAGGAGAAAAAGAAAACAGAGAAGGAATATTTATCCAAGCTTTAACGAGGTCATTATTTGCWGAGCAATTACATATTAACAACTTATTTACAGGAGAGGAAGGTTGTGGAAGTTCACTTTACTTGTCTTGGTTAATTGGGTCCCRTTCCTCGGGGAGGAGCTAATTGGACAGCGACATTCAGTGAGCTAATGAAATAAATGCCGTGTCACATAAAGAGTTAATTAACAATAAAGAAATGCTCACCTTTCTGGAGGCCCAGAGCTGGAGTTGATGCAATATTTGGGATGCAGCGCTTTTCTGTGGAGCAACACAGCTCRGCGCAAGTGTGACTTGGCATAAATGTTTGCGGCTGTTGGGATGGAAATTTTTGCCTGGAAGATTTATGAGGTCAGGGAAAGGGAAGGAAGAATGCGAGGCTGTTACCTGGGCTGCAGGATGCTGCTTTTCAAATGCTGCCTTAGGAGATGGCAGCACTCCCACTGTAAATTAAGACCTTGAATTGCAAAAGTGTTTTCACCCCAGGATCTGCTGGTTCCTCTGTCCTCCGSAGCCGGGAGCGGGGGTGTGATTTAAACATCTCTGCTTTGTGTCCAGGAGCAGATGGGTTGGCCATGCAAGGTTGCAAGGTCGGCAATATGGTGAGTGCTGACTATCCTGGTTTGCATTATGAATGCCATGGAAAACCTGCAGGAAGCTGCTCTGCACAAGAATGTAACTCCTGGACAAAGGAAGTAGGAAAAAAACTTGCACATCCGCTGAGAAATGAGTGTATGACTTGTGTGTGATTGGAAGAGAGAGAAATTGCTGATGTACAGACCTCACCATGGGAATTGTAGGAGAGAAATCATCATTGGAAAGGCTCTTTTCCTCTGCTTTTTCCTCTTGAGGAATGGACTCTGGAAGGTGCAGAAGCAGAGCTGGAGCTGATCACTGCTCCCCTAGGAGAGTTCCAGCCCTTCTGAGGGGGGCAGAACAGGACCTGCACCTTGTGCAGATGTGCCTGGAGGGGCTGGGCACATGTGCTGGCAGAAGAATTCCTGGGAGAGAGCTCTGGCCTTGCTGTGGAGATGGAGTTGGGTCATTCCTTGGGGCTGGGTCATTCATTGAGGAAGGGTCATTCCTTGGGGCTGGGTCATTCCTTGGAGCTGGGTCGTTCCATAGGGCTGGGTCACTCCTTGGAGCTGGGTCATTCATTGAGGAAGGGTCATTCCTTGGAGCTGGGTCACTCCTTGGAGCTGGGTCATTCCTTGGAGCTGGGTCATTCATTAAGGAAGGGTCATTCCTTGGAGTTGGGTCATTCCTTGAGGATGGGTCATTCCATGGTGCTGGGTCACTCCTTGGGGCCGGGTTGTTCCTTGGAGTTGGGTCAGTCCTTGAGGCTGGATCATTCCATGGGGCTGGGTCATTCCTTGGGCCTGGGTCATTCCTTGGGCCTGGGTCATTCCTTGGGCCTGGGTCATTCCATGGGGCTGGATCATTCCTTGGGCCTGGGTCATTCCTTGGGCCTGGGTCATTCCATGGGCCTGGGTCATTCCTTGGGCCTGGGTCATTCCATGGAGCTTGGTCCTTCATTGGAGCCGGGTCATTCCTTAGAGCTGGGTCACTCCTTGGAGCTGGGTCATTCCTTGGAGCTGGGTCATTCCTTAGAGCTGGGTCACTCCTTGGAGCTGGGTCATTCCTTGGAGCTGGGTCATTCCTTGGAGCTGGGTCATTCCTTGGGGCCGGGTCATTCCTTGGGGCCGGGTCATTCCAAAGCAATTCTCATTTCCTCCCACAGCAGCCCCTGTTCCCTGCTGGAGCAGAGCTCTCCTGAAGGTGTTTGTTTCCTGGTGCTAAGCTATCAGCTCTGAGGTTATTTTAATGGGCATATTCCTGCATTTCTGGCACCATCTGCTCCTTTCTCTGATTACTGATGCAAGGAGGGATTAAGAGAAAGTCTTTTCCCTCTTTTAGCAGGAAGGGAGTTATTAGTGCTTCAAACACGCGCACCGAGTCTGTTCCGCGTGCCYGGCAGCAGCTGGCATTTCCTTTCTGCCTTTCCCTCTGYRGACTGGSGGAGGAAATCTAATTGRKGAGAGGAGATCCAAGGCTGGGSGYTGTGCTGGGAGCTGCTGTTTGCTTYTGTTTTCCCAGGAGCTTGTTGGGTRTCCCAGATCCAARGCTTTCTGCAGGTCCTGTGGTCAGCAATGCTGGCGCTGCCTCTGCACGTGAATCCCTTCCCGGGACTGTCCTGGGAGCCACTCATGGATGGATGGAATGGAGAGAGGAGGCAGTGAACTCTCCAAGTTCACATCCACCCTTTGTAGGAAGCAGCTCCCGTCCCCCGTGTGATTGTTATTCCATCCCACACGGAGAAGGTCAGGCCCAGAAATGAGAGGGAGGCTGGGAGTGACATCTCACCTGGGCCAAGGAGTGTTTGGAATCCCAATGAGTGCCAGCAAAGAGGAGATGCCATCAATAAAACATCCTCTGGGACAAATGAAAGGCAGCAGCAACAGGTGCCTCAAAAAAGGTCAAAAGGGGGGACTATCTTCCCAAGGCTCATCCTCAACTTTAGTCCTGTTTGTTTTTTTTTTCCAGCCAACCTGATCACCTAAAGTGGAGGAAGGTGGGAAACAAGAGTGACTAGAGGTTTAAAAACTGCATCAAAATTCACTGCCAGCTCTACTCTGAGTGGGTTTGTTTCTCTTGTGGATGTCAARCCCTTCCTTGGCTACCTTAAGTCCACATGGATAGAATTCCTGATGCTGGAATATAGCATGGAATGGGTGTAACATGACACCTGGCATAACTGGCAGGTCTRGGAGAGACCTGGACATGTCCTGGCATGGACTGGGACTCTGCAGTGAGGTACATCCCATAATCTACATCATATACAGGGGGAATGTCTAAAGTTCTCCAAATGTTGGGAAAATATCTCTTGTGCAGTTCCCCTCTCTGGGATGCTCTGCAGCCCTTAGGGGTCCATGTCAACCCAATTCTCTGAGGCAGTGATGGGACAATCCAAGGAAGATTTTGGGCAAATTCTCCAGGAAAAGGAGCAGAGTCCTTGRCTATGGCAGGACTTGGACACGTATACTTGTTGAGTGACTTTGGACAATATGGATGGGTTTTTCTGGGGGGTTTGTGCTGTTCTATGCTGGAGCTGGTGGCAGCTGGGACAGCAGTCAGCTCAGAAAATCCCTGTGTCCAGGCTGGCCAGGTCCCCAAAGTCCAGCATGGAAGAGAAGCACCAGGAATGGCAGTTCATTCTAGATGCAGGGCTGGATTCAGGATTCAGTCAGAGGGACTTTGGGGTAATAGGAAATGCAGGGCTGGCTGTGACTTGTTTAACATTCGCAGGCTGGCTGGTATTTCCTGGCCCACGTGTTTGCTGAAAGGTCAGTACACAATTTACAGYTTCTCCGCACGTTTTCCGTGGGCCTGGAGCGAGCAGAGCTGCTCACTCACCCATGGCAAGCCGAGAAATCATTCATCAGCACAAGCAGTTCAAACAAATACTCTGAGCTGCTTGGACTAAACACAGACAGCAGAGGAGGGATCCAAACTGATGCTTCTGGGTTTGTACCTGGCTTGAAAATRGCTTTTTCCTTGAGGGGTCAGCAGAGAGTGGAATAAAAATAATCAACATCTCAGTGCTGGGAATGTGTGTCCGGTTGGGGCTGAGTCAGGGAAAAGAGGAGCAAAGAGAGGGAAAGAGCACTGGGAGAGACCTGGGAAAGGGGAAGGGAAGGAGAAGAAGAAAGATCCATCTGCTCCCACTTCCTGGGTACTCTGSAGAGTAAAGTGGGCATTTTGATTCATGTGCCCAGCTGCTGGTGGCCACTTTAGAGGAGAGACATCACTCTCCTGTGTCTGCCAGCAGTGACAGGGGTGTTTGTGACTCTCGTGGTGACCTGAGCAGGGTAAACACAAAGCGTGTTTAGCTTGGTAACTCCCATCCACCTGGGAGAGGAGATGGATTGAAGCAAAGGACAAGGAGGTGTGGGAGATGGAAATCAATCCCTTCTATTCTTTTAAAAACTGGGTCCTGCAGCATGAATAGATGGTGACAGAGCACTGTGAGGCACAAAGGGAGAGAGCTGGAGRGCACTCAGTGGTGAGCAGTGGGACTGGGTAGACCATCTGGATGGCTTGCCCTGGCAGAGCTGGTGTTGTGTGAGGGACACACATCCAGCCCAACAACCCARCCTGGCTGCTGACTGCTCTCCCTGGCTGGATTTCCTTGTTCTGTGGGTTTTTTAGCAGGTACAGGGAGGATGGGTCAGTCTGGGCTGAGCTCCCGTGAGTGAGGTGAGGAGCAGGCTCAGCCTGAGCAGGGATCAGCAGAAATCTCAGAGCTGGCTTTGCCACAATGGGGTAACACAGCTGCCTCATGGAAAGGAGTGAGAGAACAAATGGAGTGAGTTCAGCTAAACCCCAGCACCTGCTGTGTCCTGCACAGCCATGGGGGGCCTGGAGCTCAGTTTTGACCTTTCAAATCCCATTGAAATTCACCTGGACCCTGCTGGAGGCTCCATCCCAACAGCCCTCAGCAGCACGGTCAGCCCTGAGCCTCACAGCAGTGCCCTGGGCAGCCCATCATCACCAGTGTGACCAGTGCTGACCAGTGCAGCACCCCCAGCCCATCCTCACCAGTGTGACCAGTGCTGACCAGTGCAGCACCCCCAGCCCATCA
>NW_026623425.1:1196590-1205380 GCF_030028575.1 Malurus melanocephalus
ATCCCGAGCTGCACTCGTTAAAACATCTGCAAGGCAGCAAGAAGGAGCCGGCTCAGGGGAGGATTAATTAGGAGCAGCAGAGCTCCGTAACCTCTGGGTGTCTGATGTGAGCCGGGCAGAGCTGAGCCGAGGCTGGGAGCGACACGGCGAGAGCAGGGCCCAAGTGTGCTGAGTTATTCCTCCCGAATGATCRTCAGTGTGATTTCCTCCGCCTGACAAGGTGCTCGGGAGCTCTGGGGAAGGCTGTTCCCGAGCTGCCTCCCTCCTTCCTAGGGCTGCAGACAGCGCGGAGCAGCCAACATCGGTGTCAGACAGCGCTACTCAGCTCTGCGCTGCCCGTGGGGCTGGGCACTGCTCCGAGGAGCAGAGCCATTCCTAATTTTTCTGTCTCAAAGGGGCTCGCTCGTCTCAATCAGCTCAGGGTGATGGTTTCATTCAAAACTTCCTCCCAGTGAAGGTTATGAACGGCCCCATAATGAAGAACACGAGGGAAAATGCACCACTGAGGTTTTTTTCCCCTTGATTTTGACCTACCATCCTCCAGTTTTGAAATGTTATCAAAACACTGAAATTTGAGAAAAATTGCATCAGATGAAGGCTGGAGTAAAATGTTTGAATCCGAGCTGATTCCCCCAAATTATTCTTTYCAAAGAAGRGTAGAAAAGAAACATCAGGGGRAAAAAAAATCAAAGCATCTGATATTTGAGAAGAACATTTCTGTAAGGAACATTTCCACTCATCAGTTTGGAACAACGTCTTTAAAAGCCTGCTACATTAAAAAATCACACTCAGCTCTTAAAATATATCACTGCAAAATAATAATTCATTTAATTCTGGGTCAAAGAAATGTCTCAGAAAACGCAGAGTGGTTTTGTTTTATTAGAGGAAAAATCTTAGTCCAGCTCCACGGGTTTGTCTCCAAAATCGCCTTTTTTTCCTCAGCTTGGAGCATCCTTGGCTCTTGCTGTGCCAGTGAGGTGACACATCCCCGGGTAAGGCCGGCAGCCAGCTGAAATGGGTGGTTTGATTTACGGAAATAGCCTCAAATCAATTGTTCTGCTCTTCAGCTAATTCCTGATTGCGGCGTTGCGCGGTTCAGGGAAGCCCRGAATCCGTGATGAATTCCAGTAATCGCATTGCAGCTGGCGGCGGCACCCCCGGCGACACCGGACACCGAATATCAGCTCCCATTTCATGTTCCCAGAGCCTGCAACGCCTCCTGGGTGGACAAAAATGTGTCCCCTGCCCCCCGGACATGCGGAGCCGGGGCTGTTTCCGCAGCRCTTTGGAGGAAAAGATCGATTTCCRAGGGACGTTGTATCCTGGGAAGCGGCCAAGAGACTCCTTCTAACTGTGATTGTGCTTGACACTCATAATGAAACAAAWTTCACATCACTGCAATAAATTTCCAAACTGTGAGTCCTTCCCCCTCCCCAAAAAATGCTTAGCATTTCCCACAAGGCCCTACAAATTCAATCTGCATAAGCTCCAAAATAAGTGTGTTTTCTACCTTAAACTAATACTTGGCAGCAACTTCCAATTGGCTCATTTAATTAAGTTGGTGTGCAGATCCCATTTTAATGTATTTAGTGCCGCTAAAATGACAGGCATACTGATCAAGGGGATTGCATTTTATTATTTTTATGTTTTCCTTTTAATTTAGGCTCAGATTTCTTCTCCTCCTCGTGGTGTTTGCTCCTCTGAGCTCACATCTCGAGGATGTGACGCAGCAGAGCACCCAAAACCAGCCCAGAGGGGAGAGAAGGGAGCGGGGCATGAAATGAGGGAGTGAAATTAATGCAAATTAATCAGGGCATCAAGCACAAGGACTTGCAGGATTAAGAAGGGGTAAGATATGATGAGACCTCCATAATCACAGAATCATGGAATCACAGGGTGGGTTGGRATGGAATTTAAAGCTCATCTTGCTCCATCCCCTTCSCATGGGCAGGAACATTTTCCACCATCCCAGGGTGCTCCAAACTTCRTCCAACCTGACCTTGGGGCACTCCCAGGGATGGGACAGCAGGAAATACAAAGATTTGGTGGCTTTTTGCATAATTTTGAGAGGATTGGTGAAAAGTGAGACAGCTCCCCACATCTGGGGGCAGGCAGGAGGCTTTTCCCAAAGGAAAGGATGGAATTCAATCCACTCTGTGTGCATGTGGGTCTGCCTGGCACCCCCCACCTGTGCAAATTTTTAGAACCTGCTCATTTTCAAGCAAATTTGAAAAAGGGCTGAAGACCTCAGAGGTGTGAAATTCCTACATGCTTGGTGAAAATGGGCAGTGGAGAAAGATCCAAGTTTCTGTCCTGCTGAGGAAAAGGAATTTTTGGAGTTAAACCAGGTTATTAGACCCTGGGAAATCTGCACAGGGAAGCCAGGTGAACTCAGGGTCATTGCTTCTCTTACCCCTCAATTGATTTTTCTGTGCCCCTGCCTTTCCTGAGGCTCCTCTACCCTTCCCATTTGGCCTGAGTGGTCTCACCTGGGTGTGTTGGGCATTGCTGGGTTCTGACAGAACAAAGAACAGCCAAAAGGCAAAGCTTCTCTGGGCAGACAGGGAAGAAGGGGCTGGGCTGGGCAGATTTACAGCTCAGGCACTGTTTAAACCCTTGGCAGGAGGAGGAATTCCCTGACTGGAGCTGCAGCCGCTGGCTCTGTGTGCTCCGAAGGCACGGAATGGGATTGCACAGAGTGCTGGGATGGTGGTGATGGTTCTGGAGCAGCACATCCTGCAGAGCYCCTCCCTGAAGCGGTTCAGCAGGAGCTGTTGTGGGTAATTGCAGTTGTCAGTAATTGGGGAGAGGATTCCAGGGCAGCCTCTCGGCTCTGGGATGTGCTGATGGAGCTTCTGCTGGCTCCAGYGACCCTGATGTGATCTCACAAACACAGAGAGATTTTTATAGAAATGGGTCCTATCTGWGAGGAGAAATAGATGTGTTGTGTTACCAGTTCCTTCTCTCATACTTTGTGTTGGAGCATCTTTTGATTTTCCCGTGATTACCTGAAGCAATTTTCAGTTATTTTCCCCTACCTGTGGTCCATTTGCTTCAATCCTCTGTCCTTACACAGAAGAGATTTTCTCCCCCTTTYTTTGCTTTAAGCCTTGAAGTTAATTCCTCCCTCTCTCTCTCTGTGTGAGGATTTTCTCCATGAAGCTTTTGTGGACGTGACAATTTCATCTTTCCTGAGCGCCACTTTGCCATCACCTGAACCACAAAACTCTCAGCTGCCCTTGCCAGTCCCGCTCTCCCTCAAATCCCGCCCGAGGTAGCGAATTACCCGTGGCCCAGCAGTGCCACAAAGACTTAGGATTGGGTTCAAATCATGTCTCTGCTTGATGGATCCTTCCCTAAACCCCCCAAAACGTGCTGCTCGCTTCTGGCAGAACGGAAGGGATCTCACGGTTTATATTCCGCTTTCATTTGCAAGTGGCTTATAAAAGATTAATAAATGATTAATAGGCATTAAAGACACGAGGAGCATAATTTAGCAGGTGATTAGAAGCATGTCAGGAGAAGGAATTACAGAATATTATGAGCAACCTATTGACTGTTTGGGCTTTACAGTAATCTGTAAGCATTGATTAGTCATTCATTAAAACACCAATTAATCATTTCCAAACATTCCATCACCTATTTTGTGAACACTTGACAGAAAATGCACCCAGAAATGGTACGTGTGGAAACGGTGCTTTTTTTCCACAGTCAGCCCTAGGAGATTTCAGAGCCAGAGGTGCCAAAATTCAGCCCTGATCCTGCCAGGAGAGCTCTCCCTGCTCTCCAGGACAGCAGGAACTTACACCAGGGCAGAATCGRGATGCCATGAGCTGCTGTGAATCCACCTGGACAGCAGGAGGTGACTCCCAGCGTGGTTTGCGCTTTCCAGAGCATTTTTATATCGAGAATAAACAAGTGAGAAAAAGGTATTTTTTTTTCCTTCAGCCCACAATTCTAATCTTGAGCAGCTCCTCAGCTGTGAACTGAGTCAGTGTTACCTGTGAACCCACAGAGACASAGGAAACATTTTCCAGGAGCAGCTTCCTCATCTGTCCCAGCTCAGTGTAAACTTTGTCCACTGGGGTMGGTTGGGAGCAGTCAAGAGCTGCTTTTAATGAATCCCCACCTGACTCACTTTTTTTTTTAAAGCTCATTTTAAAAACTGGATTTGATCATTTCAGATGCATTTTTTTCTCCCTCTTGGTCTGAGATTGCATTTCTTTTCTAAAAAGAGGAAAACACAAACCCAGAAACGAAACGAGTGCTTTCGTTGCTTTTCCCGAGGAAACAAATCCGAAACATGCAGGATTTGGGTGACAATTTCTATCTGATGCTGTCACAGCCCTTGTGTGGGGTCTGTTCCCCTCTGGACCTGCTCTCTGTTTTACATTCTGTGCCTGGGCTGCTGAAACCTCGGGTGCTGCCTTYCCCCAGCTCCCCTGGGGGCTGAACCCTTCCTCTGGAGCACATTTGGAACATTAATTGTTCCCATCCCAGAGAGCTCATTCCGGGGGCACAGCCATCCCCAGGATCCCCTTCCTGGGACAATCCCTGCTCCTGCCTTGGCACTGGCAGCGTTTCCCAGCGCTGCAGCAGCAGGGATTTTTAAGGAGTGATGTGGAGGAAGAGAAGTGGGGCTTCACAGATTTGTGCAGAGGATTAGCACAGGAGAAACTTTTCTCTCCGTGGTCTCTCCTGGCCCCGGTCTGAAGGGAACCTGGCAGCCCCCTGCTTCCCTTCCAACCTGCATTTTGAGTGCTTTTCTCTGTTCGGGCTTACTGGGCCAATTACYGGCTCCATCCCCACGGAATTCTGCCCCTTTACAGTTCTCACTTAATCGATTTGGATGAAATCTCCCTGAAAATCCTGTCTCTTTTCTTGCTCTTTTTTTTYCCCTAATGCAGCCTGCTCTAATACCTCCCCAATCCTCCTTCAGATCCCTGCGTAGCCCATTAGTGTGTTTGTACTGTGAGATTCCCTTCCTTTCCCAGAATGCCGGAGAAATCATTTCACGGTGTTTTTCCAGCTCTGAATATTGACAGAGATGCTGCTGAAAGGGGCTCTCTGTTCCTGCTTGTACCTCTTCACACTCTTGTTATTCAGCACTTCACAGTYCCCCCCCTTTCCCTCGATGGGTGCTAATTGGCTAAAATTAAGCGCAGAGAGATGAAATCTCCTTCACACCCCATCCTCATGCCTCCATCCCAACTTTTTCCAACCTGCTGGTGTTTCAATTAATCCAGTTCAGTGCTCTAAATGGCTCCACATCGCTCCTCACCCCCTCTGAAGGTTTCCAGGCTCTCWGAGAGATGCTTTAGCAGCTCCCTGTCGTCCTTGTTTATTTAATATTTGCTAAATGCTGCCGTTTCTTGCAGTCCTTGGG
Organism: Malurus melanocephalus; assembly: GCF_030028575.1. Lineage (NCBI taxonomy): Eukaryota > Metazoa > Chordata > Aves > Passeriformes > Maluridae > Malurus > Malurus melanocephalus. The sequence continues at coordinate 1,201,977 of NW_026623425.1, forward strand.
GTGAAGTGGTTTGATCCTTGCTCCTCTGTTCTGGTTGCTGGGTTAGCCACTCTTTTTGGAAGTCAACTCTCATCCTTCTGCTTTTTTTCCAGGATATTCCCTGTCAGGAAATCTGGTCTGAAGCACAAAACAAATTTGAAGCTTCTTCTGTGATTTTCTGGTGTTTCGGGGACATCCAGGGATGTGGCTGGAGCTGAGCTGCTGGTCTGGCCTGTGTGGCTGGAAAAGCTCAAGGGGAATATCACAAGCAGAAAAATCTGTCTGTTTTATGATTCCCCAAATCTYGTAGGGATTTTGGGGTTTGTTGCCACCCCTTTGGGTCATACCTGATGTCCCTTTGCAGCCCTTACCCCCCTCAGCTTTCACTGTGGATCCAGTGAAAAGGAATGGATGTTCCAACTGGATGTTTCAGCTCCAGGATGTTTTTGCGGGTGAACTCTTGCTGGGTGAGCTCTGCATCTCRAATTCTCCCTCTCCCACAGAAGGGCTGCAAGGAAATAATCTGTGTGCAAAATGTGATCATGGGGGAAAACAGYGTCAGCTGCACTGAGGGATCTGGGTAAGGAAAGAACCAGAACCAAAGCTGATTTCTTGCCYTGACCCAGATTCCTCTGGRAACTGTGGGYAAACCCCAYRGATTTTCAGTTCCCAACATTAAACRGGYAGAAGAGCAGCGAGGATGTGACCACTGCCGAGGATTAGCCATGGATCTGGATGGATCAGCCCTKTTTTTGKAGTCAGACTGRGGACAAACACCACCCTGCATCCTACACAGCTCTGTGTTTGCCCAACACCAGCTGAGAGATGGGAATGTTCCTCTGATACTCAGACACCACAGGGGAGCTACATGGGAGTGTGCCCCATTCTGTGCCCCCATTCTCTGCACAGCCCTTCTGAGCTCTCTTCAGCYTCAGCCAAAAGCAGATCTCACCTTTTTCCATCCATATTCCAAGCGGTTCCCCTGGCAGGGAGGCCCATTCCTCACGCAGATGATGGCGCTGTCAGAGATGCCACCGAGCACTCCCTCTGTCATCTTTCACTCCTTTTGTTCACCTGGGTTGCACTGGGAAGGGCTCCTCTCTAAACCACGCTGCTGGGAATTCTTTTTTTGGCCTCTGTTGTGCAGTCAATAATCTCCTAAAATCAGACCTATCCATTTGCCTTGTTGCTATCASTCTAACTCTGTGCTGTTATTGAATCTCTCCATCCAGCTCGCCGCTGCCTTTGATCTTTGTCACACAAATATCTGACTGTCACACAAATATCTATGGAGGACGTGGTCTCCTTGGCTTGGGAGACTGATCTCTCTCTGTTGGGCTGGTCACTAGAGGAGGGGGGGGGAAAAGACAGCAGAGAGGAGAGAGACAGATGGTGCAAGATATGGAGAAACGGAGAAGGCAGGTGGAGGATTGATGGAGAAGGAGAAGAAGTGGAGAAAAGCTTCTCTCAGAATTGATGGGGTTGGGGAGGCTGAGGGGCTGATGGAATGCCCTGCTGGGGTTAGATCCCACAGAGTTGGACACAGCACGCTGGAGAGGAGGGCCCTGCCCTGCCCTGAAGAGCTGGTTTGGAGGAAGGAGGAAAAGAGGAATTTAAGATGCCATCAGACATGTCTGAGGGCCCCGCTAATGAGATCGCGCAGGGTCAGAGAAAGTGCGAGCGGTTTAAGGCAGCAGCTCCTTCCTGGGAAGCTGTTTAATCAAAAATATTGTCTCTTGTCAGGAGGCAGCGGAGCAAAGTTAAAATAGGCCCGTTTTTATGGAAATCCCTCGGCAGCCTGCTGGGAGAAGACAGGCCCAGGCTGGGCCGGGCCGGGGCTGCCGCTGCGATCGCTGACAAACACGCGGTGCTGCCATTGCCCCATCTCCAGAGCAGCTCCTCGCTGCTCCACATCCTCCCACAGCCTCATCCCTCACCTGGCTGTCAGCCAAATTAACCCTCAAACACCAGAGGTTTATGTCCAAAAAGGAGACAGAGGAGTCCTTTACTTTACTCGAATAAAGGGAGAGGCCATGGGGCATTTCCACGGGGTCTCTCAGACTGTTCAAGGACACAGCCTCCTTTTTATCTCAATTTCCCAGCCCCATTTCCCTCTCTCTTTCCCCATTGCATGAGGTGCTTGAGAGGTACAGACTTCCCAARTCAGACCCCTTTCTAGTGTACATCCCCCCTGGCTTTTTCTTTGTGTCTCTGTTCTTTTTCTCTAAGTCTAGGGATTTAGCACGGCCTTGGGTGAGTAACAGTCTGTGTCAATGGGTGGAATTCTTATGGAATTTATGGTTCCTGCCATTGCTCCTTTCACTTATCTGTCTCTGGCCTTATCTACCCACAGACCCCAAATTTTGTTTGTAGTGACATTTCCCTCTCATTCCTTTCATGGCCGCCCCCAGTCCCTCTGCAGACAGGCTCTGACRTCCCTTTTTGGGGGAAGGACACCCTCCCACCCTTGTTTTGGYGAGTGGGAGGTTCTGCTGAGTCGCTCCTGCCATCCCAGGAGGATTTGTCCTGCCATGGGATTAGCAGCCCTGCTCTGCAGGCAGAACTTGAACTCCGAGGTTTATAACCCACAGGAGCAGCTCAGCCTCTGGATTATTGCTACTCCCTCACCTCTCAGCATCATTTGCTCCTGACACGCTCTTACACTTCTTTTCTTCCTTCATTTTGGGAAAATGCCCAGAAAATACTTCCTTTCCCTTTCCAAATCRCTTGTTAGGTAATGTGTGGGTCAAGGTTTGGGTTTTTTTTTTTTAGGTTTAAGCTTTTTTTAGTCTCTCGCTTCCCAGGCCCTGCCATCCTATGGAAAAGCAGCAGGAACGCAATTAGCAGCCACATCTCTGCCTTTGTCACCTGTGCAGAGTCGCCGTGCCTGGCTGAGCTGCTGAGATAAGGTGTTGGCAGCTCAGGTGGTGAGATTCAGCCTCTAAGAAATCTCAGCACAGAGCATCCCCAGCAGGGATGAGAGACAGCACATGAGAAGGATGGAAATGACAGGGAAACCCAGGCAGCCCGAGCTGCAGGGCTTTTTATCCAATTCCAGACTCCAAAATTGTTCTAACAGCAGAATTTCCACACCACTCCTCATTCTTTTACAGCCTCTGTAAAAGACAGAGCTCCAGCCCTGGTGGTTTTGTTCAGATCAGTTTGGGGAGAGGGTACCAAAATTTTCTCAGCAGATGCCATGAGCCTCCTAACAGAAATTCACATCCAGATCTTATCCAGCTGAAATCCCACTAATCCAAGCGGARTGGTTTGATGGTTCTTGGCCCGAGTCCACTCCCATGCAGAGCAGCGGATGGATTTTGTCTCTGCCAGCAAGAAAGAGGTTAACCCAGGCAGCAGGTTCTGAGCAGCTGGGAGGGATCAAGGAAAAGCTCTTTGGTAGAGGGCAGTTAGAGAAGGAAGCT
>NW_026623425.1:1205420-1207777 GCF_030028575.1 Malurus melanocephalus
AGGATTTAGCTTTGGGAAGTCTAGGAAATTAGGCAGGACAGGTTTCCAGAAACAAATTCTCAGCAGGGAGCAAAGTGAACTAGTTTCTGAGGCAATGCCAATGCCAGAGTGAGCAGAGGAGCTAAACTTGCATACAAATTCTGTGCGTGCCTTTCATTCCCTATCCGYGTCTCTCCCCCTGCCTGCCAATCGCGCTCCCAGTTAATAACTTGATCTGTGTGATGAGTGGTAGGAGGGAGGGAGCGGGGCCCTGAGCTGGCAGAAAAGATCTCCATCATCTTCACCAGAGCCTTGGAGGACTYGAGAGGCAGGAGATGATCGGGAGGGATCTGGGGATTAGAGAGGGGAAAAGTTGAGCTGYGCTGTGGCTGCAGAGAAAGGCTGAGGGCACTGCGCTCCTGTGTGACCACTGTGACACCGCTCTCAGTCCCACACACCTCCCTGAGACATGGGCACTGACAAATTCGGAGAGTTAAACAACATCACAGGAGCTACAGGGAGTTCAGAGGGGCTGATTAACGAGGGAAGATCCAAAACATCTAATTATGTAYAGCTCGGCCAAGTAACAGCTACGAGGGACAGGATAAGTGTCTGCATATTGAGAGAGGATAAATACCACAGATGGGTAATATTAATGTGCAGTGACTCAAGGGAAAGGCTTAATAAGAGGAGAAGTCTCTGTGGTTATCAGGAAATATTCTTACATCTGGTGCATTAGGCAGCAGGGTAGTTTACTGTGCAGAGGGGTGAAATCAGCTGGGAATTGTCGATCTGGGGAAGCTGCAGCAGTGTAAAATATAAGGAGGGAAACCATCCTGTGGAGGGCTGAGAGAGAACAAGGGCTGTGYATGTTCTCCTCCATTAATGTGCCACTGTGGCTCTTCTGCCATTTAGGTTCAATTTCAGTAACACATCTGTGTGACAGGGGACTTGGCTTCGTGTCAGATTTCTGCTGGATGTCAAACAATTCCATGGATTTGTGCCAGTCAAGTATTTATTCCTGTTCCTTCAACTTTTCCCCCTCCAACCCCCAAGCGAATCCATCATTAAAATCCCTCTGTGCTCTCCCAAGCTGGGAGGTTCAATGGAAGCCCAAACTCTGACGTGGTGGTGACACATTTTAATGAATCCYGGTGCTGGAAATAGCTCGGGCTGTTCTCCAAAGCTCTGGGCTCCTGAGGGATGGAAAATCCTTCAAAGGGGACTCACATTACCCTTGTCCTGTGGGCACCTGGTCATTGCAGCCTCTTTGAGAGCGTGGCCAGGGCTTTGTGCTGTGGGGCCATCAGAAGTGCCAGGCCCCCTTTTCCAAGCCCAAATGGGGCTGTTATTTCCCTAAATATCCCTGGGATATTCAGCTCCTGCTGCAGCATTTTGTGCCCCTAAAGGCAGGAGCCTTGGTGCTGGCTGAGATGGCATCTGTCACATTAGAGAGGGAAATAAATAATAATAATAATAAATAATAATGATACAATAATATAAAAATAATAATAAAACAATAGTGAAATAATGATAAAACAATAGTAAAATAAGAATAAAACAATAGTAAAATAATGATAAAATAATTTTGAAATAATAGTAAAATAAATAACAATAAAATAACAAAGGGGCAACCCTGTGGTGGCTTTCCAGCTCCCTTAAAAGCCGGCTTGGCAGCTGGAAGGGTGGAAAAGAGCCATGTGAGAGGCACGCGCTCCGAAGCAGAGCAGGGCTGCACACCAGAATTAGCACCAGCTGCTACCAGAGGCTCCCAACTCCAGGCTTTCATCTGCTTTGCATGGGAATTGGCAGCAGTGAGTTCGGGTTTCCAGCCCTCAGCCGCAGWGTGAGCAGGCTGTGGCACGTAGGAAATTAATGGAGGGGTGGGAGGGGGGACCAAATTAGGGCTTTATCAGCATAAAAGGACTTGAAATACAAAGTTAAACTCAAAGAGGAAGGGGCTGATTCTAATTCATCAAATATCCCCACTGCTCACAGTCCCTAATGAAAACATGTGTAACAAGCCTGCAGGGTTAATTTTACAGGGGAAAAAAATTCCAATAAAGCTCCACAAGATTTTCACGTTAAATTAATGTAACGGATGCTTAAAAGCCTTTCTAATTAGGCATTGTTATTAACAGGAATGTCAGGTGAATGAAATCAACCCCTGAGCTGACATTTCACTCCCCCGAACTTCCAAGTTGGTGTTTAATCCTTAGCACATGGCAGCTGCATTACAATGGGAACTCGTGGCTTTTCCAACGTGTTCCTGAGCCACTCCAGGGTTTCCTGAGTGAGGATTTTCCCAACCCAGCCCTCCCTGACACGAAGCATTCGCTGCTCTGTCAACCTGTTGGGAGGAAAACGATAAATAAAGT
>NW_026623425.1:1208327-1228035 GCF_030028575.1 Malurus melanocephalus
TCCTTCCTGGCATCGCTGGTGGAACCAGGAGTGTGCTCAGCTGTGCCAGTCCCTGACCTCGTGGCCGATTGCCAAGGTTGTTCCTCTCTCGGATCCCTGGATGTGCAGTCAGGGACAAGCAGTGCCTGGAGGTGACTTCAGGTCCAGGGACGGCTGCTCCACACAGCCCTGCTCAGTCAGCCAGGCACAGAGCACACACAGAGCCCTCACAGCCAATCTCAGCAGCGCATGAGGATCCCTGAGCAGGTTTTTCTCCTTTCTCCAGAGCCCTGAGAGATCCCAGCAGGTTCCTATTCCCCTCTCAGCTGCAGCCACGCTGTGCCCTTCCTCCAGCTCTTCCCACAGAGGAGCAGGATACAGGTGATGCTTCAYTGAACTCCCTTTGGAATTGGGAATCTCAAACCATGACCACTGAAATCTTTAGGATTTCACTGCTTTTTCCACATTCCCATTTTTGCAGGCTGCCCACACCTTCTTGTCTCTCTTCTTTACTGTTTCCCCACCACTGGAGCCATCCCAATATTTTTTTCCCAGCTCGCTTGTAGCCCTTACCTTTTGGAGATGTGTTCCCACATCTCCCATCTGCATCTTGCACAAGCCTTTTTTTTTTTCCACCTCACAGCAGTTGTTTGGAGCTAAACATTCTCTGAGGAAAAAAATAACAGTTGTTTCTGCTCAGCGTTTGGGCCTTAATTTCTCTCCTCRTCAGAATCCTTTTAATTAATGCCTATAGGAATTTAATCTGTCTACCTTGTTGATACCTCTGGCTGCCAGCTGCTGAAAGAAACGTTCAGAATCTTATCGGTGCACAAACATGCATTTCAGCTGGTCTCTGCTTCTGTGCTTGCCTAATGGCTTCTTTTAAAATTTCAGCCCTTATTTCTTATCTCTTTCCATGGCCAGTTCATTGGCAAATTAAGGAATGCTGGAATAGGCCACTTCAATTTCCTTTTTTCCTTTGGCTGGAGTTRTGGATAAATTAGGCTGAGTAGAGAGCTCATCCTGCTCCTGGAGCTTCTTCCCTCATAGTCCCATGGGACAACTCTCACACCAAGCTGTGGTGTCCCCAGAGGATTTCTGCTGTTTGTCTGCAAATTCCTGCAGGAATTTCTGCATTTCTGCATTCTCCCAGGGCGCTGGTCCCCAGCAGCAGGAGCAGAGCTGGGGTGGGAGGATGCTGTGCTRTTCCACAGGTGCTGCATGAGGAGAGAGCTTGGACATGAATTACTGGTTTGTTCCTGGATGAAGCTGGGAGGGAGSGAGGCACAAAAGCCTAATGAATTTTCTGGAGGAAGCAGGCAGATAAATCTGCCCTCACCGAGGAGCCTGGCAGCAAAAGCCCGTATCACTTGTTTATCTCTCATTGCCTCCCCCTCTCCCATCCCCCTTTTCCCACCCTGTGCACACCTCAGGGTCCCTTTGCACCATTTCTCAGTCCCTTCCAGCTGATCCCATCACACCACTACTTCTTCCCTCTGAGCCCTTCTCCAGGGAACTGCTGAGCCTGAAAGAGGAGCATGGAAACCCCACTCCTGGATGATTTGGCTTTGGTCGGGATTTTAACTCCCCGTGTGGCCTTTGAATATCATCCCTCTCCATATGCACACCCCCAGAGGGAGCCAGCTGGGATCCAGGGGCTCCTGGGCTGGTTTTGGCTTGTCCTGGAGCTCTGGGAAGGTGGGCTGGCTAAGAGCAATGTCACTGAATGTTCCAGCTCTCTCTCCAGGTACACACTGATTTACACCAGCCAACAGCGTGGCCTGCGACTCCCACATCTTCACCGAGCCATTAGCACTGGAAAAGGCCTATTAATTTGGATATAGCCCCCTTGGGGCACAAGGGCAGAAGAATTCCCTGCCTAGTCCTGTCTACTTATTTTCTCATTTCATTTTTTGATGAGGTCTGCACGAGGGAACTCTCCTCAGAGCCGGCTGCCTCGTTGCTATGCACGAGGAATTGCACTGCTCACAATCCCATCGCTTTCCTCACCCGAGGGCTCACACCTGATAAAGTTCACGGCCATCCTTAAACACAGCTTTGGAATAAGACACTGCTCGGTGCTGGGTGTGAAGGAAATTCAAGGCAAACATTTTACAGATCATCAACGCCAAAAATCTCCCCTGAGTAAGGAATAGTATTAGTTCCCCAAGCGGCCTCCTGCTCATGACTAACCATGGGTACATTGCTAAATCTCTTTTTGCTGGCGTTTTCCAGCTGRAAAGATCKGAAGATTTCTCCTCCCAGCTTCACKGGGGTGTCAGGAAAGGAAAAAAATGGGATGAATTCGGATGCACCCGACMAGAGGCCTGAGCTTGGGCTGTGCTGTCACTGCTGCTCACAGCTGGTGTAACTTCTGTGCARGTGAGAAACTCGTGGAGAGGGGAATTGGCTGCTGTGAGATCAACCAGAGATCCAAACCCAGCGTGAGCCCTTTGTGCTTCCTCAAAATCAGCACAGTCCGTCCTGGCCAGGCTGCTCCTCTCAGTGGAAGCTCTGACCTGTGCCACAGGGGCACCGGGTATTTTTAGAGCARGGGAACAGGCAAGCAAAGGGCACAGACAATAAATGACCTCAGCTTTCATTCCCTTACAGCCTGATGCTCTTATTCCCCATGCAAAGATTTGTGTGCTCCAAAGCAGATCTAATAAAAACTCCCCTGCTTTGTCTGAGAGCAGTGAGTCCATTAGCACAAGGAGCAGCTCACAGGCTGCCAGGTAACCCTGCAGCAGGTCAGGAGTGTGTCTCAGTCTGTTTCCAAAGGCTTTGATCCAGTTTTGGAGCCTTTGGGTTTGCTTGCAGCTGAGGATTGATATTGCAGTGCCCTGCAAGGACTCCAGGATRGGCTGAGAGCAGCCTGAGCAGGGGCTCTGCAGCCACAGCAGTGCCTTGCCTGGTGTTTTGGGCATTATTTGCACATCTGCATGCTTTGAAGAGGCTCAGCTTGTGCCRATGTCCCTCACAGGGGCCACATTTTGATTTTAGATGTTACTGAGCYAGGTAAAACAGGCACAGATCCAAAGGAAACCTCAACCTGGCAAGGCTCGGGATGAAATTCAGGACTGTCTTACTGCACTCCATGTTTTCCAAGGGGCCTTTTCAAACTGTCTATCTCTCTCAAAGTGATTTTGACAAATTGGAGAAATGGTTTGGAAGAAATTAGGTGCAATTTAATAGAGATAAGTACAGGATTTTCCATCTAGGCAGGCATAATGAACTGTTCACATGCAGGATGAAGGAAGGCAATCCTGCAGGAAAGTCTGGGGCTCATTTTTTGATCAGGGAGCAGATGAGAGCTGCCAAGTTACTGTGAAAAATGAGAAACGGGAGAGCGTAGACAGAAGTATCCCAGCAAGGCACACAAAGTGGTGTTCCTGCTTTGTTATGGAGATCTCAGCTGGATGCTGGGTCCAGTTTTGGGCATAACTCATCCAGAAAGCTGCAAAGCTTTGGAAGAGAGTCCAGAGCAAGCAGGACTGACTGAAGATTGGTAAGGGTGTTCTGAAAAGGAAGATGAGGAAACTGGGGTGGTTTAGCCCAAAGAAGAGGGACTCAAGCAAGTCCAGAATAGTTCTGAAATATGAAAAAAAAAGCAGATGCAAACAGAATGGGAAGAATTGCTTTTCCATGCCCATGGAGCAGTCAGCTCGCACTGGGCACCTGCAGTAATAATAAAACACTTGGAAGAGCCTTCCCAAAGGAAAGGAAATCAAAATATCGGACAGGATGTGTCAGAAGGGGCAGGGCCTGCCCTGGTGCTGCAAGGGAGACAGCAGGGGAAAGTGATGCAGCCACACCAGCCCTGACTTCCTGAGGGTCCCGTGATCCAGGAACCCCAAAGTGTGACCTCACAGCTCAGAGGCATCACTCTGTGCTTACTCAGTGATTTGGCAGTGAGCGGTACCATTGAGGCCCGTTGGGAAGGCACCACCACCGGTGTGGAGCTCTGCTGCTCCTCTTTGACCTCCCCATGCAGTCTGTGAGCCCAGGAGAGTCTTCTCCATGTCCACCAAACATCCAGCACCAAGAAAACATTGCCATGAATAACAACAAATGGCTCTTCTGGCTCTGTTTCCCCATCACTGGCGGTGTCAGCCCCATTAGAAATTCCTGGTGCAAATCTCCAACTGTGAGAGGTTTCCTCCAGTCCCTGATGGGAACCATCCCATGGCTACTCCCTGTGGCCACCAGCTTTTGTTCTGCACCACGTGAGGATGATTTCCTGAGCTGTACCATGGTCCTGCAAGGCCTTGCAAGAGTGGTGGAATTTAATTTCATTTTTAACTCACAGYGAAGAACCCAGCCCTTGAAGGAACAGGGCTGGAGAACGTTGCTGCATCTGCTCCAAGCACAGCTTTCCCTGCATCTTCCCCTTAAATGCCTCCTTCCCCCTGTTTAACAGAACAAGTAATTAACGATGTTAATTTTAATCTCATTTGCTAATGAAGGCAGCCTAATTGCACAATAATTGGCAGCAGCCTTAGCAGAAAACAGAAAATAAACCCTGCATATGTAATTCACTGTAAGTTCTTTCTAATTGCCTCTGCGATGGTTTTCCATCATCAATGGTGTCTTTGGGGGATTTGGGTAATGAAGAGAAGTGGAGGACACAGGAGATGGTGGCACTGAGGGGAAGGAGCTGTGAGACAGGCCAGGACCTGCCTCTCCCCAGCTGGGAATTCTACATTTGGATTTCTAGATGTGCCAGAGAGCGAGGGCTGGATTCAATCACTGAATGGGGCTCCATGGGCTGAGGTTTGGCCAAAAAGTCRCCTAAAGGATCTCTCAGATCCCTCACCCTTATCCCAGCTGCCTTTTCCCCTGCACACCTTCCCAAAGCTCCAAACAGCAACTTTCTGAGGAGATTTGTTCTGCTGAAGTGTTCTTCTGTCTGGCGTGTTCTTCTGGAGTCCCTTTGTGCATCTCAAGATGTTTCCAAGCTCATCACTGAACATGAGCAGAAATGGACCTGGATTTTTACAAAAAGGGAAACTCATGCCCAAAAGGAATCAGCAGCTTCTCCTGGAGCTCCCAGGGCTAGAAAGGCTGGCACAACCAGGAGATGGGTGGCMAATCCTGCTGTACCTTCAATTTCTAGGAATTCTGTGAGGAACACCTGACAGTTCAGTGGTTTTTTTTTGGTGGTCCCTTCGGACTGGCTCAGTGTATTTGCTGCTCCTCTCATGATTTCCATTCCCTCCTCTACCATTCACCACCTCCTTTCCCGGTTCCACCTCAGTTCATCTGCTGCATTGTCTTCCACTAATTAGCTCCTTCCTGAGTTGTTTCTTTTCATCTGTGCAATTGAATAACAGCTGAAGCAAACGTCGGGAGGGGGAACAAGCAAAGGAGGCTCATTTGACTGGAAACAGCTGTTGTTCCATTGCCCAGAGGGGCTGCTGGAGAATGGAAAAATGGGGGTTCTGTCCTTCCTCGCCCTTCCTGGCCAAGGTCTCGTTCTGGGGAGAGAGGTGGGACAGGAGGCATTTGCTAAAGGACTCACCAGYGGGCAACTTGGAGGAATTACACCGGCTGGAAATCCCAGCAGCTGCCTCCCAAAGGTTCCCTTGGTTCACATCTCGCCGAGCCTGCTGGCCTTTGAATTAAAACAGGCTAATTAGTGCAGCTCATTACGATCAGTTGTCTCAGGCTGGCTGAGGATGTGCAATGGAGGCTTGATTCCTGAGCGCCTTTGCAAGGGCTGTATTCAGGTGCTGGCAGTGGAGTTTGTGGAGATCTCTGGGGCTGCTTTGTTGTCACTGTGGTGTCACTGGGCTGGACAGTCCCTTGGAAAGGCAGGATCCCTCAGGATCACTCTGAATTGAAGGATTCCAAGGAATCCCCTTGGCTTTGAGTCCCCTCAAGGGTCGCTGTCCACCCCTCACCCTGCAGTTCTGGGTAACCCCAGAACAAATCCAGGGGGAGAAGCTGGGTTTGGATTCTGTTTCTTTAGAGGAAAAGATGCTTTGGTGTCACCTGGGCTGGACAGTTCCTTTGGAAAGGCAGGATCCTTCAGAATGGGCGTCACTGCTTCACCCTGGACATGGAGGACTCAGAGAAATCCCCTTGGCTTTGAGTCCCCTTTGTCCACCCCTCACACCCTCACCCTGCAGAGCCGGGCTGTCTGGGTAACCCCAGGATAAATCCAGGGGGAGAAGCTGSGTTTGGGTTCTGTCTCTTYAGAGRAAAAATGCATTGYTGTCATCRTGGTGTCACCCGGGCTGGACRGTCCCCTTGGAAAGGCAGGATCCCCCAGGATGGGCTTCACTCTGAATTGAAGGATTTTGAGGAATCCCCTTGGYTTTGAKTCCCCTCAAGGRTCAGCTCTCCACCCCTCACCTCCTYACCCTGCAGATTCTGGMTCTCTGGGTAACCCWGGGATAAATCCAGAGGCAGAMRCTGGGTTTGGATTCTTTTTTTTAGAGGAAAGGCACAGTTTGTGCGTTCCCCGCTGAGAAGGCACAGTTTGTGCATTCCCTCCTCCCCAAACCTGCAGCAAATGCTGGATAAATCCCTCATCTTCTCCCACCAGGCCCTGCAGGATCTGCCCAAGCTGCTCTGTTGGCACCACCACCCCCATCAGTGGGCACTGCTGCCCTGCCCTGCCCTGGGAGTGATTCCTGCCCAGCACAAAGAAACCCCARAYTCGCCGTGCTGAGCTGATCCAAACYCAGCCTGCAKSATCAACACCTTCCCRCAGGGATTTGGGAAATCCACTGCTGAGAGCTCCATGCTCAGCTTTGTGTTCTTCAGCCTCCTCCCTCCCTCCATCASCACCCACGTGTCCCGGGATGGGCACAGCTCCAAAGGGCAGTGCTAGGGCTCCGATTTTAGTGCTGCTCTGAGCAGGGGTGGCATTTTCACAGCGGGCACTGATTCCCACACAATTCAGCGAAAGCGCAGGGACCCGCTGCAAATCCATCGGGAACACGGAGCCCCTCGGAGCAGCGGGATCCGATCCCTCACTGACACTCGCTCGCAGTTGGGGGATGACATCTGAGGGGAGAGGCCAAATACAGCTTTGGCAGATGCCAAAGAAACCCCAAGCCTGATTTCTTTTTTGTTTTGTTCTCCAGGGTTTCTGCGGCGTGCCAACTTGCAGGCAGGACAGGAGGTGGGGACACAGGCTGGCACTGTTCGTCACTATCAGAAAGGGTCACTGCTGACAGATGTCCTCAGAGCTTTTAGAGCCCACGAAGCTGCTAAACACTAATTTTTTAAATGAAGTTGTCAACTGATCTGTGATTTGATTGTGCAATTGCAGCGTTCAGGATAAATCATGCAGAAAATCATCTAATTAAACTAATAAGGAGTCCAAGGCAGGAGATGTTCTCTGGTTGTTGCCTTGGTCACAGGGGGAGGAGGAAAGACAATTTGGACAATTTTTTGTTCAAGACAGGGAAGAGAATGAGACCAATGCATAATTTCACCCAGACCTTCCTGCAGCCTGGGAACCCCTGGATGCYGTGGTGTCACAGATCCATGCAGCTGGTGAAGAAACTTTGGCTCCCCATCCCTCATCCCTGGGTATTTTCCCAGTGAGGCCAGGCTGGGATGTGGATAAGGGCAGGGAATATTAATTTTGGGGCTTGCCTGCCCAGCTGCCTGGTGGTGATGGAGGAAATCCAATCCTCTGCATTTTTTACCTTGGTCATTCTCCCACCGTGTTTCCCATTCCAGGAATGTCCATGCAGGAGGATAAGGGCTGGTGTGGGTACCCTGGAGCACTGATACAGCTCAGGAGGGCGATTCAGGCAGCAGCTGATTATCCCAGGCCAGGATTTGGGCAGGATGGCAGCTCTGACACTCAGATTCCTGTGAAAATGCAGCAGGAGCTTCACTGGCAGCAGCTGTTCAGGACCTTGGGTTTGTGTTGTGCATAAAAAACACTCACACAGGAGCCCTGTGCCAGCCCTGCCCTCTCTGTCCTGGTGCAGGGCCGTGAGGAGAAACCCCTTGGATGTCCCCATGCCATTCCCAATGATGCCTTAGGATTTTAGTTTCTATGTTTTCATGCATCTGTATTCTTGTAGTTCTCTAGTACAACACTAAAACTACCATTCTCCCATCTTTAGACAAAACAATCCCTCTCTGAGCCTGAATCCAAGGACACCTCGTTGCCTCACAGCCCCAAAATATATAGACAACAGCAAGCTGGGTGGAGCAAGTTTGAAAAGATCATTGGAGAATGAAGACCCAGTATGTTAATAAGGCAGAACTTAAAAAAGGTGAAGATCTCGTGACCCAGTGTCCATTTTGGGTGTAGCCTCAGGAGGAGACTTTGTCTGCCCTAATGTACCAGTAGTCCTGTTAGGCCTGGATTAAAGTTGTCTATTCTCATTGTCTTACGTTTGTCTGGCCCCTGTTTCAGGTGAGCCTAATGGAAAAGGCATTTCCAGGAGTGGGTTAATATTTCCTGTGCCACATGAGACACCTGCAGTGACACCAGCTGGGGATGGCAGGGTTTGAGMCATCAAAAAATGGATATTCCAAGGGGTATTCCAGGCAGCTCGGATGTGTTTCATCCCCAACCYGCCCTCTCCAGCTGTTGTGTTTCCATGACTGCTGAAAAGCACAGGCACACATCTGGAGGGCACCTCCAGACCTCTGGAGGTTCACCAGTCTCCCCAGATGTTYTGTCTCTCTTTAAAGCACCCATTTGCTGGGTGTTGATCACTTTTGGGTGTTATTTTTTAACCTGCTGKAAAGGGCATTTTCAGAGTTGTGGGGTGGACTGGCCCACTTGGGTTCAGCTCCGTGAGGGGTGGGGAAGTGAAGCAGAGGCTTCAACACTTCGTTCCATCTTTGCACAAACCCCACATTTCATTCTCAGGTGACACCTTTCCTCTAGGGCTGCTTTTAACAAACAAATCATGGAATTCTTTAGGTTTGGTCTCTCAGGTTGGAGAAAACTTTTAAAATCRTTGAGCCCAACCAYTCCCCCACMACWGAACCACATCCACACATCTGTTAAACCCCTCCAGRGACRRCGACTCCACYGCTACCCTGGGCAGCCGTGCCAGGGCTCGACAACCCTTTTAGTGAAGACATTTTTCCTCCCATCCAATCTAAATTTCCCCTGGTACAACTCGAAGCCATGTCCTCTTGTCCTATCACTGTGTTATGCAGTCTGGAGAGCAGGGAGAGCTGATTTTCTGCAGCAGGCACAGCACATCCGCTGGTACGAGCATGAAGAGCCTGAGAAATGGGATCCGAGCCGGCTGGAAATAAAGGAGTGGGAGTCAGTAGCTGTCAAATCATGCCAAACGAAAAAGATTGTATTTTGGGTTTGCCTTGCATAAAGCATGTAGGATGGCCTGTAGCACATTTCTTTTTCTCTCTTTTTCTCGTCYCTCTCGACAATTTTTCATTTGGTCACCGAAGTGAAAAATTCATCCTTTGCGCTGCTTTAAGTGGAATTTCATGTCAGAGAGTTTTCTGGAGGAGCAGTGACGGCAGGGATGGTGGTGGGGAAGGTGGCAAGAGCGAYATTAATCCCAGCCCCTGTGCTTGGGGCCTGAGAGAGCTGTTAACTCACAATAACACCTCGGGGGGTTATTGATTTTCCAAGTGACTGTCTTGTTTTTGACGGTGTAATTTTGTCACTCCTTGGGTCATTTTACTTTCTAATGGGAAGAAAAGTCAGAGGATCAGGCTGATCTTTAATGGAGAAAGAGAGTCTTGGTTTTCCAGCTATTTTGTGGTGCTGGGAAAGGGATGAACTCGTCAAAGTTTGGAGGTGGTTGTAAATCAAACTTTTGCCAAGCAGGATTGGGTAAAGACAGATTTTTCTGCTCCAAACCAGGACTAAAAGCATCAGTGCCCTCTGGAACCACTGAAACATCCAGGATGGACCTGGTAGCAGTGGGAAGCAGTGAAGGTGGAAAGTGAGGGGAATCTTTTCTCAACCACGTCTCAGCTTTTGGCTCTCCAGTGGGAAACTGAGGAAAACAGAATATCCCTGCAGAACTGTTCCTTAATTCTCAGCCAGAAGGGAGTCTGGGAGCAAAAAGGGATCTCCCAGAGAGGACGGGGTCAGTGAGCATCACTCAGCTCTGCATCTCTCCCTTCCCATTCAGCAGCTCTGTGCTGCTCCATGTGCTGATCCCCGTCCTCCTCTGCTCCAGCATCAGATCCGGGCGTGGGGAGGAACTGGGAAGGGAGGGATATTCCATGGAAAAAGAGAGATATTCCTGGGAAGGGAGGGATATTCCCTGGGAAGGGAGGGATGTTCTTGGGGAAAGGAGGGATATTTCCTGGGAAAGGAGGGATATTCCCTGAGAAAGGAGGAATATTCCCTGGGAAGGGAGGGATATTCACTGGGAAGGGAGGGATGTCCCTCAGAAAGGAGGCATATTCCCTGGGAAGGGCAGGATATTCCCTTGGAAAGGAGGGAGTTTCCCTGGGAAGTGAAGGAAGGCATATTCCTTGGGAAGAGAGAGATATTCCCTGGGAAGGCAGGGATATTCCCTGGGAAAGGAGGGGTGTCCCTGGGAAGGGAGGGATATTCTCTAGGAAGGGTGGGATGTTCTTTGGGAAAGGAGGGATATTTCCTGGGAAAGGAGGGATATTTCATGGGAAGGGAGTGATATTCCCTTGGAAAGGAGGGATGTCTCTGGGAAGGGAGGGATGTTTCCTGCTCTCAAGCATCTATTTCTTGTGGGGAATATCAGTTCCCGTTCCCTCAGCAGCCTCAGCCAGGCTCTGGCTGTGCCACTCTCCTGTGCAGCAGATCCTTCCCCTGTAACAGATCCCTTCTGCCAGCAGAGAGAATTGTCTGGAATCCTCGGGAGGAGCAGCTGCCCTGGGTGCACAGAATTCAGGTGCTCCAGCTTCAAATCCTCCTTCCTTCCYGAGAATCCCATCGGAGAATATTTCACCACTTCTCTTTCTGTTAAAGACACCGGTCTGAGAAAGGCCCTTTGTAATTTAGCTGAAGATCGGGGCCAGTTTGACCTCCAGGCTGAGTTTATTTGTTGGTTTTGTTTACCTGGAGGCATTTCCTGTTGAGCATTTCATCTGCTGCCATATTTMTTGTTCAGATCCAATTAACAATCTCCATTACAAGAAGATTTAACATTGCAGGAGCTTCTCTGGGGTTCCTCTGGCATTGTCCCTGCATCTCTRACTGTGCTCCACAGGCAAACACATCCATGGAGACCTTTTCCATCCCACTGCACTGTGGATGCTCCCTTTGCTCTGCAGCTTCTCCACCCTTCCACCTGCAGCTTCCAAAGATGAGCACAGCATTGCAGAAAACTCTGATTGATCTGTGAGATGAGCAGCATAAAATATTCCACCCAAAATGAGGAGCTTAGCCAGTTCGAGGAAGGCCACTGGCTTGCTTGGAACTGTTCCTATGGAAAATAAGAAAGGGGAAAATTCATTTCCATTAGATATTTGGGATGGAAGACTGGGCCAGCAGCACGAGCTCCCCCACAGTGCCAGAGTTGTTCAAAACTGCTGAGTTATTGTCACTTTAAGGACTCAAACTGCAACTCTCCAGTTCTCAACTTTCCTAGTGTTTACTCCAGGATCTCCGGAGAAAGGGAATAGGTGTGACTGGGGAGAGACCCTCGGCAGATAAGTTTCCAACAGCTCATTATCTGCTGGGGAGATTTCAATGCCTGGGAAATATAAAACTGCTAATTTGTATTTTAATATTCCTCYCGTGTCCCTTCGGCCGTATAAATTAAGCAAATTCAATCAAAGGCTATCCCTTATCTATTGCCTGCCTGGGCCTTGCTGGGGAGCTGGATCAGCTACGGAGAGAGAGAGGCTGGGAATGGAAATCTGAGATCCCTCCCGATAGATCAAAGTCAGACAAAGCGAGAGCACTGATCGCAGGCAGCCAGACAACAGCCTGAGCAATAAAAAAGGAAAAAAAAAATTGAAAAAAAAGAAAAAAAATATGAAGAAGAAGCAGAAGGAACAATCCCTCTTTTCTCTTCCCTATCAGCGTCCCGAGCTGTGAATTACAAGTGAATGAGAGCTGACTTATTCCTTTTTGGAGGGAGAAACTCACGCACAGGAGTCAGGGCAGCAGGAGTTATGGCTCCCCTGGCCATCGTAGCGTGGCCCCCCTGCGAGGGTGTAGTATTTTGTAGGACTGTTTATGGGGCTAACTTTAATGTCTTAATATATATGTGCAGAGTGCCAGAATTACAGCTGCAGGGGGAACCATAACTTGGAACTTCCTGACTTTTGTGCATGTAAAACCTCAGCTGCAATGTTAATTTACTCRGCGTTTTTTTGGGTTGTTGCTGTTGTTGTTGTTGTGAGTCGTTCCCCGCCCCGATTCTTTATGGATACGAGGAGGACAAGAAAACAAAATGCTGGTTTGGTGCTGGAAATGATGGATTAGTGCTGGTAATTCCAGGAAGGGAGGTGGGAATTTAAAGGCCGTGGCTTGGAAGAAGAAGAGGAGGACAAGGAAACAAAATGCTGGTTTGGTGCTGGAAATGATGGATTAGGGCTGGTAATTCCAGGAAGGGAGGTGGGAATTTAAAAGCCGTGGCTTGGAAGAAGAAAAGGAGGCCCGGAGCTGTCAGAATGACAGGGACAGGATGGTTTTGGGGGGTTTGGTATTGCTGGAACAGCCACATTAATGTCAGGATGTGGGAAGCAGCGCTGGAAATCACCTTCGCTGGAGCAGGCAGACAGAGCTCGTTCTGCTCTGACGTTAAAACCAGGAGAGCCCGGGTTCATTTCCACAGCCAGCCCAGCTTTATGGCTCCACGTGGGTCAGCAGGAGCCCTCAGCCACTCAATCATTGAATTCTTGAGTTGTTTAAGGTTGGAAAAACCCTCCAAGATCATCCAGTCCAACTGTTCCCCCAGCACTGCCAAGGCCACCACTAAACCATGTCCCTGAGCRCCACATCCAAATATCTTAAATTCTTCAAGGGATAGACACCCCACCACTGTTCTGGACAGCTGTGCCAGCACCTGATCACCTTTTTGGTCAAGAAATCCTCCTGGGAAAGGCAGGGCAGGTCCCACGTGCAGCCAAACCCTGCAGGTACCAGCAGGACAAGGTTGGTGAGGATGGTGAGAGCCTCCTGAGCCACCCAGAATGGGGCTGTTTGTCCAGCAGTGCCAGGCCTGGTTTAGTTTGAAGCCTGCACCATTTTTTAAATCTCTTCCTTTTCCTCAAAAAAAAAAAAAAAGCTCCTAACACCATCAAATTTTAAGTGAAGAAATTGTTCCCTTGAATGATGCCCCTGCGCCTCCATCTCACGCTGCTTCTCTAATGACCTGATCAGCGAAGGCACACGGGTGGATGGCTCTTCTCTGCTCAGCTGAATCTCTCCATCTCCCTCATTGGCACCTCGGAGTTTTAAGGTCTCTAATTCTGTGTGGAAAGCCCTTGAAATCAGCTCAAAAGCTCGGAGGGAGCGAGGGCAGACGGACAGACGGACGGACRGAGTGCCGCGCTCGGTTTGATTGCTCYGCTTTTATTGCCGGCAGCAACCTGAATGGGAAAAATTAAGGCAAGTATGATTTTGAAGGGGGAAAAAATGATAGAGTCGAGTTAAAGGAAAACTGGAGGGAAAAATTTCAGCTCTCCTGAAAACATATTTTTCTTCCAGGGGCTCAGAGCCTGTCTCTGTTGGAGATTCATGTAGGAAGAGCAAGTGCAGGGCAGGTTTGGGGGGTTCCCTGTGGGTGTCTGGTGAACTGAGCTGTTCTTTCTGCCTGTGCTGTCCTCAAACTCAGCCCTCAAACCAGGGTACTCGAGTGCTGCTATGGGGTCATCATGCTCTGAGAGCCTTACAAGAGCTCTTTTTCCTCCTCAAAGCATCACCCCACTCTCCCATGCCTGCCCAGACTGATTTAGGATCAACAGCACCAAAATCCTGATGCCTTCCTCATGTTGTTGAAAGCAACAGAGGCACCCCAAGAACCTGTTTCACCCTTTTACACCCAGAAATGCAGCAGGGAGAAAGAAATCCCAKCCAAAGCACAGTGTCTTCCAGAAAGATAACCACAAGTCTGCCAGAAAAATAACCACGAGTCTGCCACAAAAATAACCACGAGTTTGCCATAAAAATAATCACGTCTGCTACAAAAATAATCATGAATCTGCCATAAAAATAACCACAAGACTGTCACAAAAATAACCACGAGTCTGCCAGAAAGATAACCACGAGTCTGCCAGAAAATTAACCACACCTCTGCTCTCTCCGACCTGCTCACAATGCTGAGCGTTTGCTGCCCGCCTCTGTCTCCCCCTTTGGATAAAACCATGCAGAAGGAGACATCCACTCGCTTCTTCCTCCCCTCCGTGCGGGGATCAGGGAGGCTGAGAGGCGCCTGTGCCGCCCCAGAGCCTTTGGCAAGCTCGGCACAGCCCTGCCGCGGTTTGCGGCTCGTTTTCCCCAAGGCTGGTGTAGCATTAAGTTCTTCTATCTGAGAGCAGCCTTTCAAATTGCTGCCTGGCGTGTTACATAAATCCTCCCCAGGAGCCTCGGAGACTGCAAGCAATTACACTGAGGTGCTGAGGAAGCAAGTGAGAGCTCAAAGAAAGGTTAAGAGAAGAGGAGGGGGGGAAGGAAAAGGAAAAAAGGAACAACAAAAATCCCAGCCTTGGTAGCTGGAGTGGGAGGGAGGCCTCATAAGATTTGTGTGGAAATCGCTGCATTTTGGCCCATTCCAAAGGGCACAAGGGGATGTCACCCCATCTGCCAACTGTGGTACTTTCTGGTGAAGGTTTGGGATGTTTATTTATGCCCTAAAAGAAGAGGAAMTGTTGTCAGCAGAGCCCAGAGATGTTTCCTAGAACCCGTGCTCTTGAAGGCTTTGTCTGGGTGCTGTCCAGTGAAGGACATTCCCCTCTGTACGGATCTCCCTGTCCCCTGCAGGTTTGTGGGCACACAGGGCAGCTCTGGGAAGGGCTCTTGGCTCCCTCTCACCTTGTCCTGCAGCAAGAAAAGCCAACAGCCAACATCTGACTCCTCTCAGCCAGCGGAAAGCTTGAGAGACTTCCCTGCAGAACAGCTCGGAGCTGAGACTGGCCTGCTCTATCCGTGTCCTGGAGCCCTTCCAAGGTCCAGCTGCAGCCTGGGATCGGGTGAGGAAGGAGAACCCAGAGATTGGRTTGGAAGTGCTGGAATTCCCTGGGGCAGGCGCAGAGATGATGTCCAGCCCTGACCCCTGTGCTCGGGGCAGCCACCGCCCTTCGTGTCCGGCTCACTCAGAGCCAACCCGGGCTTGTTCCAGTGCCTCCAACCCAGCTGCAAATGTGAGCTGTTCCCTTCCCTGCCTTCCCATTTCCCCTCAGGGCAATCATCTCCATTAGTGAGCGCCTCCAAAGTGCTTCCAGAGCCTGCTGGCTCSGAGCTTCCCCCGCCCTTGATGCAGAAGCGCTGTTTTCCCAGGGCTGCCCGGTGCCTAATGCAGCCAGCACTGCCTTCTTCCCCRATGTTTTTGCTCTCCTCCAGTCCCATAACGCTGTTATCCCTCACCACCTGACAGCTCTGCTGCCTGGCCAAAGGTAACTTTTGGGAGAGGGGGGGGATGTTGGGGTTGGAGTGAATCCATCAAATCGATTTCCCGGYGCTGCCTGAGCTCCCGGTGCTCGTAACAGATGCATTTCCCTAATAGACACGGGCATGGATTTCCCTGCCAGGCAGCTGCATTAAGGAAATGGATGGCAGGTCCTGGAGACATCTGAGCTCTGGGTGGAGAAGGTTTAATCCAGGGACGCTGTCCTGGCCCATGTGTCACCATAATAACTCTCTCAGCTGTTCCCTGCAGCTCCTGATAACCTGACCTTATCAGCAGCGGGAGCGAAGCACGGGGAAGCTGCAATGGTCAGGCAGTGGCAGGGAGGAGCCCCTGTGCTAATCCACAACAGCACCTCGGAGGGATTCCTGGCAGGCAGCACAGGCAACTGTGGACAACTGAGTCACCAAAACATCTGGGATCCTTCAGAGGCATGCCAGGGAACCCCAGGACACGGGGGAGATGCACAGAGAGGGTGCCTGATCCCCCCAAACCATCCCAGGGAGCAGCACTGGGTTTTTTCTCTTCTCAGACCTCAGCTGGGTAAAAACTCCACCTCTGCATCTCCAGGTCCCAGCAGTGCCCCGTGCTCGTGGCTGTGTCCCCAGGATCCTCACTTCCATGACATTTTAGCTGATTCCCACTGGACTCCACACGCTTTCCCTATTCTTTCCCACCCTGCAGAGCTGCCTGGCTCCTCCTCAGCACAAGCAGCTGAAGAGGATAAAGCAAAACTTGAGAAAAACAGAAGGGAAAGGGGAATCTGTGGGCCACTGACATCTTTCCTGCCATCTCCAAGCATCTTTGAAAGACTTTCCCTTCCTTTGACAGAGGCAGCCAGCCCTTCATCTGGGAACTGCACGAGTCTCAGGCAGCTTCAAAGCACCGTGGCTGGGAGGACTTTCAGAGTCTATATTTAGGCTTTTCCATAGGATAAGGGACAGACAGCATGGGTTCYGCTGAAGGAAATTACGTTTCTCTGACCCGCTTAAATCCTTTGGATGAGTTAAGAGACCAGTGGATAAAAGGGAATGAGAGAGTATATGCACACACACACACACACACACTCCTTCTTTTGAATTTCAAAAGCCTTTTCTGATAAAGRCCCTGACAGAGAGCTATCAAGGCATAATGGTGACCAGGGGGTGCRAGTTAAAATCCCTGGGACAGATTAATGCTGGCRGAGAGAATGGGAAGAAACRGGCAATTCTCAGCGGAGGAAATTGTGATTGTCAGGGGGACACTGGATGGGAATATTGCTCAGTGTGGCCAGGGCTGGGCAGGGAGCTCAGCTGGTGACACGTTTGGTGTTTTTCCTGTTTGTTTTCGGGATCGGCAGCGCCGCCAGCCCGCTGTCCTGATTTCCACCTCTGCCTGAAGCCGGGCCGGCTCTGCTGCCAAGCAGCGCCTCTGATTTGCACTGCGGGCCCTTTTGTTCGCGGGCAGCCGGGGAAGCAGACTGGGGAGGGTTTGTGCCGGCGCTGGAATGCTCATTCCCAGCTGCCGCCCTTTGCTCCGCCTGGCACCTTCTGCTGCCATATGGCCCCAGTCCGGGGGCTGCGGCCGCCAGTGCCCGAGTCAGGAGAGCTTCCCAGCACGGGAGAGGGGCTTTAATTAACGCACAAACCTGCCAGGGCGCTGGGAGGAGGGAGTTAATTAGCAGGATGCACTTGGACACCTTTTCAGGGAAGGCAGAGTTGGGCTTCACCTTTCACTCTGATTCTCTGCATTTCCTCTGCCCACCATCGCCGTGTCTGTGTCTGTCATGTTGTCCTGCTCTTCCTCTCTTGTTCTGGGATAGATTCTGCTATTCAAACGATCCAGTTTGGGATCCCACTTTTCCCTGCTTCACAGGCTTCGTGTGCCAGGCCCAAGAAAACTGTGCTGGCATCTCCTTGTGAACAGAGCTGAGCTCCCAAGTCCTGCAGAGACTTCTCAACCCCAGCCTTCCTGCCTTTGCTCCCTTTTTCAGCTCCCTCCCCTGTTCCCCCACTGGAATTGTAGCTAAATTGGATTAGAGTAATTAACTTTTGGTCACACTTTTCAGTGAGCAGTCAGGAGGGAGGAAAAAAGAAGGGGAGTTAATTGAGATGAACGGAGACAACGCCAAGTGAGGAGTTGTGGTTAATTTGTGTTGGTGACAGCCTCGTGTGGTGTTTGAAGTGGTCATGGAGAACATCCAACATCTTCATCACCCTGTGCCATATTGTGCCCTCGTTTCGGGGAAGGGAATTGTTGGCATTGAATTACCTAATTTTTCTTCCCAAATTTCCTTCTCACMATGTTGATAATGACACAGCTTCATCTGCACAGTGTGAATGTTAATTGCACAAATTGTCCTGGCTTGATGGGCTCCAAACCCTTTTATAAACTCCAAAATGTGGGTGCTGCCTGGTCTGAAAGCCCTTGTGGAGGTGTTCCCATCTCCTGTAAACAAGGGTTTGGCCTCACCTCCCRTGGCAGCTCCCAGACCTGGTGACATTTCGATCTGCTCCAGGATTTATGGCAGGGAAGATTGTGCCTCATCTGTTAAATGAAAAGCCTCGGATAAGGCATTTCCATTTATTAAGGCAGTTATTATATAATAATTAAGCACCAGTTGCTGGCAGAAAACATATTTATGGAGGTTTAACCACGCAGCCTGAGAGAGATAAATAGAGGCTGTGGGAGTGCCTGGGGTTTCTCACTCTGCAGCTCCCAGGGGAGAGGCACAGCCTGGAGCTCAGGGCACTTCCATGGCCAGCAGGAGGATGGGATGGGATGATTCTGTTGGAAACAGAATGGTTTTTTCAGCAAGGGGAACTGGAACTGCTCTGCTGAGAAAAGACACTTCCCAAAGCCGAGGGAACCTCGTTTATGAGGGCTTGAGCGTCCCCTTCATCCTCCTGCTGCTGCTGGAAGCTTTGAGGTCCTGGTGCTGCTGGAAGCTGGGCTCTGGGACAGAAAACATCACCTCCCTTTCCAAGAGCTGGAAAACTTCCCCTCCTTTTCCAAGAGTCGTGCTGGAATCCTGCTCAGAAATCCCTGCCCTCCTTCGGGGCTGAAGCAGCCGAGAGGGAGAGTGGAGAAATCGGAGGGGAATGGGAATAAGCRAGCTCTGTGAAGCTTGGTATTAGGCAGGGATTTGGGAAGGTTGGGGAGATGTAAAAGGGACTKGAGAGAAGCGTTTTCTCCGGGATTAAAACCACAGAGTCCCTCTGGCTGAGGTTTTCAGAGTTGCCTTGAGGCTGTGCAACACGGCGGCATCAAAGGGGAATGGGAGAGGAGCAGAAAATTAACAGGGCCTCTCCCCACGCCCTGCCCGTGCTGCTGCAGGAGAACTGGGCAGAAATTCAGCATGAGAGATTAATTTGGGAGAGATGGGCCAGTCTGGAGGTCAGAGGCAGCTCAGCTCCTAACAGGTCTCCTAAAACCATTCCATGCTCAACTTGAGTCCAGGTGCTCCCTCCTGCCCTCTTCCCCCACAGGTACAAACCAGGGGTGTAAAACCTCCCACCCTCCCCGGATCTTTCCTCCTCCCTTTCCCACTGCAGCGTTTTTTCAGCCCATACTTAAACCCAATAAAATAATCATTATTGCTGCAATTATTCCCGAACAGATTAAATATCTGCCACGCTCCCAGTCCCRGTATAAAACAGGAGGAGCCATAAACCACCTCAGTGCATAAAAACGGGGAAGGGAGAAGGAAGGGATGACATTTCAGCTGGCTTCCTCATGGGCCTGTGTAGTTACCGGGAACATTTGCATATTTTTAATGCAGTGCCTCTTTAATAAATTCCTCCCTCCAGACACATTAAAAACGGGGAGCTTGCCTGAGCATCAGGATAGGGAGCGTCGGCAACTCCAGACTGCGGGATCAGCCGCAGAGCAAACAGGCAGGGGAATATCTTTGGGATATGGGAGGGGAGGAGAGCAGGGAAAGGAAAGGACAGCACATCCCATCGCTTTATTTTTTTTTTTTGTGTGTGTGTGTGTGTACACCATCAGCCAACGCCATCTGTTTAATTTTTGACCTTTTTGTTGTCTGACCTCCTTTGAACCTCACCAGGGAATTCTCCAGGGTAATATAGTTTCCTTGCATTCAGGGGCAGGATTATTTGCTATTAAATTGGAATTCGGGAAAGAAGGAGACTTAAATTCTTCTCCTGACCTGTTAATCTGATGGGGAGTAAAAATATTGCCTGTAATTACAGGGTTTTCTCTCT
>NW_026623425.1:1228189-1266297 GCF_030028575.1 Malurus melanocephalus
GACTGTCCTCTTTTCTGAGAACAGGCTGTGCTCTTGTGTTCCTCCAGCAGCTGGAGACCAGCAGCTGGAGATCTCAGCTCAGAGCCACCATGTCYTGTCTGCTGTCCCCAGCCTGTGGCTCCAGCAGGGAATGTGCAGGRAAGAGGGAAACCATCACTGGACAATATATCTGGGCACAAGATCTAGACAGTTTTTCCCCACAATCCTGACAAAATCAGAGTAATCCGAGTCCTTCAGGAGATTCCTGGAGCGATTCACATGTGGAGTAGAGATCAGGCAGGTCCCTGGAGTCCAAAAGGATCTCCTCAGTTCCTCTGTCTCCCTGGTGCCTCTTTTCTTCCACCCTTTTCCTCTCTTCATCCCTTTTTCTCACCTCCACAGAGAGGGTGGGATGATGGACATTGTCCAGAGCTGGAACTCCAGCCATTGCTCCTCTGCAGTTCCTCATGGATGAGGATAGTTCTTCTGAAACTTCTGGTGAGATTTTTTCCAGAAGATTTAATTTCCTGAACGTTGTCATCTCTCCCCAGAAAAGTCGCTTTCACTTTTCTCCCAGAACACCTGGAAAGTGGAAGAGCTTTGGTCCACAACTGCTGCAATCCAGCAAAATGGATCCATTCCAGTGCTGGACAAGACCTCCAATTTGGAACAGCTGATCCTCTGTGTCCTCATTGCTCCAGGGGCTCCCAAGTCCATTCCCATCTCCAGGACATTGCAGCTGCTATTCCTGGCTCCTGAGGAGGTGGAAGCTGTGGTGTATCCTGAGGGAGGATTTTCACAGTGAGCTCCACCTCTCCTGGAAAATTCCAACATCCTCATAAACCTTCAGCACCTTGAGATTGACTTGAAACTTCACAATTCTCACTGAGTTTCTTTGYAATTCCTGCCCAGCTTCAATACCAATATCAGGAAGAAGTTAATAAATCAAGGGGAGAAGATTTTGGGGTCAAGGAGCTGTTACTAAATCAAGGGGAGAACATTTTGGGGTCAGGGAGATGTTGATAAATCAAGAGGAGAACATTTTTGGGTTCTCTCTGCCTCGTACCCAAAGCTCTGCCTGGCAGTATGAAGGCACAGAGGGTGCATTTGGAATCAAGAATAAGAAGAGTTTTAGTTAATGCACTCCAGGAGTGGCTTCCACAGCACCTCCGCTGTCTATTTGATCAGCAGAACAGAGCACGGGAGAAATCGTAGATGAAACAAATACAGAAAATACATTAAGAGAGTAAGTAATGAGATCTGGGTGAAATTGCATCTTATGAAAAAGTAATCTGCAGCTTAGTGTGCAAGGAGGAGGAATTTGATGGAATAGAGGGACTCTCGAGGAAGGAATGAAGGAGCACATTACAAACAGACAAAGACAGCCAGGTGTGTTGTGGAACGCAGGGAAGCAGTTAAATTAGGATGTAATGGAAAAGGTTATTTTAATATTCTCTTTTATGGATATCGGTGTCAATATTATCTCAGGCAAGGGGAGAGCGAGGGAGGAGGAAAGGGGTGTGTAGCTGTGAAAAAGGCAAATCAATTGTGTAAAAATTGCAGGGCCTTTCCATCAGAACAAAGGCATAAGTGACAGATGTGGCTGGTGGCCCCGTGGACAGACCCACAGGTCACAGGGTTTGACCCAGACACACTCATTTCCCTGCTCACTCCTGCTGGGATGGAGCTCCTGCTTGGGCAGGAACAGCCTGAGCTTCCCAAATCCCTGGCTGGGATGGGGAGAAAGGGATCCCCTTCAGGATGGGATTGTTCAGAGATGTCTCATGGCCCAGTAAAACCTTCTGCTTCAGTGTGGATTCCAGTTTTGGGGCYTTTTCCTGCAGCAGGGTTTGGGGGGTTTGTCCCCAAATGTGGGACAGGATGGGGAGAGAGGGGGACACAAACCTGGTCTTCAAAGGGATTTTCCCACTCGAGGCTGCTGGAAGTGCCTTTACTTAAACCATGTAAGTCTCAAATCCAAGGCAGCCCCCTGGGCTTTCTCTCCAGCCTGGGGAGAGGCAGAATCTCCTTCTCCAGAAGTTACCCCCAGAACTACGGCAAATGTCCAGGCTTTAGCTGTACAGGGGGTCAAGGGCCATGGATTTGGGCTGGAGAGGTGGTGCTGCCCTAAAATGACAGACAAAGGAAATAAATTTATGGCCCAGAGAGGTTACTGAGGCAGAAACAGCCCAAATTCACCCTCGGGTCCCCCAGCTGTCCCTCCTCCCCCTCAGGCCCTGGCTTGGCCTCTCCCATCCTGAGCCCTTCCCTGGCTGGGTGACACTTCCCATACCTGGCCCTTATTAGCCTGTCCCTGTCCTAACCCCTAATTAAGCAGTTGCCTCATTAGCCAGGGAGCTGATGCCCTGTAGGTTTACCAAGGTCAGCCAGGTGTGCCTGTGAGCTGATCCTTCTGTTTATTCTCTCCTCTTGCTGGAAGTGCTGAAGGAGAGGAGCCATATAGGACACTTTCCAAGTGCCACTTGTGTCCCTCATTAATGAGGAATTGAGCAGAAATCCGGGTGTCTGTGCCCTACTGAAAGGATTTGCCATTCCTGTGTGCTGGGCTCTGTCCCCTCCTCCAAAAATCTCGGAGTGGGAGTTTCTCCTGCCATTGGGGGTTTCTGGAGCAACAAGAAATCTCAATTTCAAGTGTTCCAGGCAGCAGCCAAGGCTCCCTATGCAGAACTGCTTTTCTCAGGGTTCCCCCTGCTCTTGGCTGGCTGCAGAGGGAGGCAAGGCTGGATTCATCGAGTCCAAAGTGGAATTTTTGCTAACTAAAGTTTGATGAGCTCRTTTCCTACCTGCGCTGCAATCTGATTCCAACACCCGCCGTTCCCAAACAAGCTCTGAAATGAATTCATTTCAGCCCAAGCCAGAGTGGGCAATTTTCTTTTGTASTTTTGAATTTTTAGTGGATGGAGAAATCAGCAATGATTTCATTTGGGACCGAAGGAAATGCTTTGTTCGACATCGAATGAGGAGCGGGAGGGTTTTACCCTTTCGACTATGGTCAGGTGTAATGGGAGCTTGTGTGAAACGAGAATGAGCCCCRGGAGCTGAGAAATTGGAGCGGTTCCTATGAAAAATATCACGCTGAAGTGTTTCAGACTCAGGGTGGAGGGGAATATCACCTTCTGCTTTGGGTTTTTCAGCAGAATATTGCTGATGCAGAAAAATCTGGAGGGGTTTTTTAGCCCGGCCTTCATGTCAGGTAGGGTCAAAGACCTCAGATAAAGGTTCTTGACCCCAAGATTTAGTACCCAGAGAGGGTTTTTGGTTTTTTTCACTCCAAACTTCCACCTGTGGTTCAGGACACCCTCCTGAGTTCTGGCAGTTTGTTCTCATGCCTGGGGTTTGCACAGCTCCATCCTTGACAGCTCCTCCTGTTCTGTACCTGAAACGAACCACTTCACATCCACTCAGCGCTGCTGGAGCGAGAAAAAAGAGATAAATTAAARGAAGCTTTTTTTWWWAAAAAAAAGCTTCTCACCTGRGCACCTTTGTTCCTGCCTCGGTGAGAAAGAGAGTGTGTGTTTTCCCAGCCGGGGCTGTTGAAATGGATGTGGCTGAAATGGCACGGTGTAATTAATGAAATGATCTCCAGCACCTCAGGAGCAGCACCGTCGTGCCGAGGACATAATTGGGTGAACACWGGCTGAATCCATCATCACACACACGCACACGTGTGCGGGCTGCCTGCCAGCTCCAGCCACTCCAGTCCAGCAGGGTTTGGAGGCCTGAGAGAGCTGCTGCAGCCAGAGTTAGGGAGASCCCGAGGCAGGGCTGCCTTCTCTGGGACTTCTGATGTTCCTTCTTCCTTCCCCTCCCACTTCCTTCCCCTCTCTCTATAATTCCCTGGTAAATTCACATCWTTCACTGTCGGCCTTAATGTGCCTCTRTTTGTCTGAGYTCCCCATTTCTCWGGGACTCTTAATTTTTTTTYCCCCTGRTGAAATAATATCTCCATGTGYAGTTCTCTTCCTCTATCCTTAGACTTGTAAATTAAATKGATTTCAAATTCAAAGGGGTAAWATCCTGCTAAAATGATGGTRAAAAACCACTCATGGAACGAACCTGGAGCTCTCAGGAATCCCAGGATCCGTGCCACACATTTACTGGGATGCGTTTGGGATGTGCAGGAATCACCCAGCAACACAAGCTGGGATCGTTTCCTACTTTCAGAGCAGTGTTTATGGTGCTGATTAATGAGTACCAAAGAAGTGATTTGTTATTTTGCTGTATTTATTCCCTTCTGTCAGCCCTTWCTGGGGTGGAATTCAGTGCTGGGCAGGACAGCATGGGGCTCTGATGTCCTGAGCAGCCTCACATCTGCATGCTCTCAGCTCCTGCCTTCTCTGGGGGGCTGACCCAGAACTCGCTGTGACTAAAAGATCTGTCAGCTAATTCCACTGAAATTACCCTGCACCACACGGGGTCAAGGCAGATCACAAAAAAAGCTGAGTTGGGAGGGAGGACGGCCAGGCGCTCACAAAGAAAAAGTGCTTTAAACATTCAAGAAGAAAAGAGGCCACGGAAAATGATTTTTCAAAGGTGCCTTCGTGAAGGCTGCRATGGGGCAGGAGCACAAAAGCTGCTCTGGGTGGAAGCAGAAGGAGCTACCTGGTGATTAAACTTCCCAAATCACTGTTGGAGGAGAGGGAAATAACTGGAAATAAATTGGTATCAAATTTCCTTATTTTTCCTCTTCCCCGTGGCAAGAAAGAAGAACTCAAAGAGCTTGGCCATGAGGGGAGCCTGGAATGTCCCTGAGACCACCAAAAAACCCAGATATTTTGTAGGCCTGACCCAGGAAGCTTTGAAAGAACCCCCTTTTCCAACTCATCTCCTGAAAACCGAGTTCACTCCACAGGACAGCTCTCATGGCAACTTCCACATGGGAAAAATATGGGTTTTCTCCTGCCTGTTTTGTGCCTCTCTCCTTTCCCTGTCCCCACTTTCTCCCAGCAAATCCTTTCCTTTGTCTCCTTCTCCCAGCTCCTCCATGTGTGTGTCAGAATCCACAGGATCTG
Organism: Malurus melanocephalus; assembly: GCF_030028575.1. Taxonomy (NCBI): domain Eukaryota; kingdom Metazoa; phylum Chordata; class Aves; order Passeriformes; family Maluridae; genus Malurus; species Malurus melanocephalus. Next base: position 1,233,202 of record NW_026623425.1, read on the forward strand.
GAGAGGGGGAGGAAGGGAAAAAACACAGCACTAAGAACCCGGTTTATTATTTATAATGCTCAGCTGTAAGCAATAAACACAGGCACCAAATGTAAATTCTGCCACTTCCTTCCCCTCTCTCTATAATTCCCTGGTAAATTCRCATCATTCACTGTCGGCCTTAATGTGCCTCTATTTGTCTGAGCTCCCCATTTCTCTGGGACTCTTATTTTTTTTTTTTCCTCTGATGAAATAATACCTCCATGTGTAGTTCTCTTCCTCCATCCTTAGACTTGTAAATTAAATTAATTTCAAATTCAAAGGGGTAATATCCTGCTAAAATGATCTGCTGTATCATTGCGGGTCATGGTGTTGAACTGTAAAATAAAAGCCTGTTTATAACTTATCATTTAYGAGGCTTTCTTCTCCCAGAAACTACCACTGTGATGGAGAGAGCTGCCTGAGGAATTGGGAAAATTGCTTTTCTCTATGAAATCCAAGGGAGGTGTTCACATATCCTGGGAAACGTGGATCCAAAAGGTTATTTAAGCAGACTTGGAGGATCCAGAGCACCATTGCCTGAGCATCTCCCTTTCCCCAGGCTTTAAATTTGTTCTTTAGCCTGGGAAATTGAAGAAAATCCAGCAGCAGGAATCACTTAATCCCAGTTTCCTTCACTTAAACGCTGTGGCCATGAGCAGAGGCAAAAGGAGAAAAGACAAAAATCCACATTTCATTTCCATATCAGGGATCTGCCCCTCAATACGTCACATCTCAGGAACACACAACTTGTTTTTTTCCAGAAGGAGGGGTGAGAAGTTGTTATTCCAGATTTCTTCATCCTTCACAAGTAGTGGAAACTTCTGGCAGAGTTAGTAATTTTCTTCTCTATTTCATTGTCCTGTTGCATAGAGAGTGAAAAGATTGAGAAGAGCAATGAGGTCTGTAGTGAGCTAGAAATGTTTCCTCTGTCAAAAAGGGTTCTGCTCCCCCCAAATCTGTTCATCCAGCGCGTGAAGGAGCCCAAAAAAAAAGCGGGAGATGGAAAATCTGCTCCGGCTTCCATGAAGCATTTCCAAACTCCCCCATCCTGAGCAATTTAATAAACCCAAGTGAGAGACACACAAGACCCGCCACCTTTTGACGGCGAGATTATGAAGAAAAGTCTCGGTTCTGCCGCATTTTGCAGGCACCGCTCCACTGGTGCAGTTTTCCCCTTCCTCCAGCGCCCATTAATGGAATTTGCAGCCGCTCCTCGGTTCCCCCCTGCCCGGCTCAGGGGTGGCAGCAGCGCATCCCATTAGCGACTCGGTGTCACCGACTTCAGCTTCATTCCAGAGCCCCGCAATGGTTTCTTTTCAATCCCTTAATGAAGACGCTTCCCTCGCTCTCCTCATACATCACATTCCAAAGGTTCCTTCGCCGGCGCTGCCGCTTCACCGGTACTTTGGTAATTTATGAGACTCTTAGTGGCTTAATTATGCCGTCAGCTCCATCTGTCACTTAAGTGATATGAGGAATGATGGGATGCCATTAGCCGGCTAATAGGCGCTGTAAAGAGTATTGTTTTACGCCATTTAATCGCGGGAACATAAACAGTTTTTGCTCCCCGATATCCACTCTCAGAGCGATATTTAAGGGGCCAGTCTTGACATCTGTCCTTCTGCCTGAAAAAGAGCTGCTGGAAACAAAAAGGGAACTTAGCGGCAACGGGTCTGATCAGATTTACCATCGGGATTGTGAGCGTTTGGCTTCATCTTTTTCTGTGCTGATGGACTTTTTACTGGAGTCTTGGGGCCTCTCTTGCTTCTCCATGAGCGAGGCAGGGATGTGGTGTCTCCATCCCCACGAGGAATTGGAACATTTGTGTCTGAGCCCCTCAGCTTTGTGAGCACCTCTGCCCTCTTTGCATGTGTGTAGAGTTATTTTCATTTCAGAGCTCGGGAGCTGAGGGGCCCCTGGATTGGATCTACAGGAGGACAGAGTCCCTCGGTTTCCATTTTAGATGGCCAAGGTCAACATTAAAAGCTTATCAATCCCTCTCTCTGGTTTAACCCTGGAGCTACCTGAATCTAATTTTCAGCATTAAAGTGTTTCAGGCACCAACATTTCCATCTCTGAGCTCTCCAAGGGCAAGTTTAGCCCTGGCAGGACTTCCCAGCTCTGAGCCCTCTCTGAACCCCTGACAATTTTTGGCAAAGTCTGTTTTTTTGCTGTCGTTTTGCTGCCAGAGCTGTTCAAYGGTGAGAATTTGTGGAGGCTGAGGRCACGGTACCTGGGAGGGACCTGGAGCCACAGAGATATTCGCACCTTTCTCAGCTCTGCTGTTTTAACCCCAGACAGAGCTCTCTTGTTTTTCTTCTCCTGCTCATCCCACGTTGGATTTGATCCCTGCAAACATCGCTTGACAGGAGAAATCCTGCCGCTTCAGCCGTGTAGGGGTTTAGCTTTTCCTTCCCCAAACATCCACTGCCAGCGGCTGAAACCCGAGCCCGAGGGGTTAAACCGGCACATCCTGCGTGTCCAACACCTCTTTGCAACAACCCCATTCTCAAGAGCCATCAGGGCCTGAAAAGAGGCAAATCGCTGGGAACGCGCCGTTCCAGCCCTTCTGGATGGTTCCCAGATTTCCATTAGAGCTCCGTGACTCTCCGATGTGCCCGATGTCCCCTCCGGAGAGGGGTTAAGGGACTCTGGCTGCTGGTCACTCTCCTGCTCAGATAAGAAGCCGTCAATCAGCGGGGACCCGCTGCAGCAATAAAACTGGAGAGATTATTTGCTGCCGTGTCACTCATAATAAATGGATCCCGGAGTGCTTTGTAGAATTAATTAACGGACAAAGGAGAGAGAAATTAAGAGCGGAAGACAAGGAATAAAAGCTGAGGTTTGAGACGAGGTGTGGAAGGATTTCCTGGAGTGAATATCTGCAGTGGGGCTGGCGCGGGGCACCGAACACCACAGGGCAGAGAAAAACAGCTGCACGTTCGGCCCATAAAATGTGCCATCCCCCACAGTGACGGTGGCAGCTCAACACAGGRGCTCCTGTGGGTCCTCCTGGCTCTTCCCTGGATGGAACTCCTGCCTCTTCTGTCCCTGTTTCCTCCCCCCCAGGCGGTGACGCTGTGTTTTGTGGGACAGTCGCCGGCTTCAATCAGCAGTGGCTACAAAGCCCATGGCAGTATCTCAGTGAAAGGMAGTCCATAAATCCCAGGGTTTATGGCTGATTATGATTTATGGGGACATGCCACTCAGGGACTCACCCTCTATAAAAAGGGTGTCGTGCAGCAGGGCGAGCCCAAGAACGTGGCCAGGGCGAGGGGGATGGAGTGAGGAGAGGAAGAAGGGAGAAGCTTCCCGTTTATCCAGGAGCATCTGCAGTGCCATTCCACTGGAGCTGAGCTCCTCGGCAGCCACCAGCTTTTCCAGGGTGTGCATAATCCCTGGAAGGAGGTGGAGACGGTCCTGGTGCTCCTGAGGGACAGGCTGCAGGTGTGCTCAACCCTGCAGAATCTACCTGGGACCAAGACCCKGCATTGCCCAAAATTGAACAGGTGGGAAAATCCCCCCAGCAGCGTTTCTGCTCACCAAGGAACTGCTGTGGGATATCTCACACCTGGTCCCGGGGCCAGATACAGATTTGGGGGTGGTGGGCCAGACCCAGAGCTGCTGCTCATCAGCAGAGGGGGGTTCAGCTCTGCCTTTCACTGCTGCAAAGCCTCGATCTGGATTGTCCTTTGAGCTCATCCAAAGCGTGACCTTCATCCCTGGAGTCCTGACGGGCCCCGCTCTCAAACTTAGAGGATCTGGGAATTGTCCCTTGGCTCTGGGGACAGKACAAGTCCCACAGAGCTCATCAGAGCATCCATGTAAGGAAGCGCGAGTYCTCCAGCCCTCCTTCCTTCCCCCTTCGTTAAACCCCAGCGCAATAAACCAAAATGTCAATTTTCTTTTTAAACATCTTTTATGGCAGCTTTGATGCAGCCTGGCAGATTGATGGCCCCGCTGACTGACGGCTCCCATTTATCCTCCCGTCAAGCGWGCAGGATTCCCCGGCACAGACAGCCCTGACAGCGAGGGAGCTCTGCGAGGGGGCAGCATGCCAAGCAGGTGCTGGTGGCCCTCGGTTGGCGCTGGCACCGTGTACCTCGCCAGGCTGCTGGGCTGGTGCTGCTGCCTGCTTGCCACCGGGCTGCATTGGCCAGGGCAGCCTTGGAGCTGTCTGCCGCAATCGGCAGCGGGCTCGGGATGGACCTGGCGGAGGGGAGACGCCGTGCAAATTAACGAGGCTGCTAATGAGGGCTGGAAGCAGCTGCACCTCCGACCTTCTCGGTGTTCAGGCAAGAGGGAGGTGGGCAGAGCTGCAGGGATTTCCCCCCCTCAATGCCCAGCCAGGTGCTGGAGGGGGTTTATTGTGATTTTGGGGAGCGTTTCTGCGCAAATTGGGGGATTTCACTCCTCTCGGACCCTGTGGAACTCCAGACCCTGCGCTCTGTGGGATGCTGGGGTCAGCCTGGTCTCCTTATAGCCGGTGCCGCCTGTGGGACTGAACAGCCCCGCAACACCCGAGCTCCGGCCCAGCCTTCCCGGCGCCTTCCTCTCCGCTCTTTTCATTTCTCCTCGCAGCGGTTCAAAGGAAGAAGAAAGCGGGAGGCTGCGGTTCCAGACAAAAGCCGGCTGGCAGCGGCGGCCGCGGCCGTTCTGCTGACTCGGGGCTTCCACCGGAGCGAGAAAGCGGCCGGGCCGGCCGGGCAGAGCCCCACCGCCGGTGCTGACGAGAGCKGCATTAGCATAACAAAGGCTGCGCTTTTCAGCATCCGGCAGATAAGCTAAGAGATGCAGAAACACAGTAAATAGAGTCTTTTCTTCCCCTCCTCATCTGTTGGTTCCTCTGTCCCTCCCGCGCTTCATCGCCCGCTTTCCCAGCGCCTCTGACACCTCCAGCTGCCAGCGGGATCCAGAAGGATCCGAGCGCGGAGCCGATGGGAGCTGCTGCTTTCCCGGCTCCCCGGAGGATGGATGCTCGTGGGAAGGCAGAGATGATGGGAGCTGCCGCTCTCCCGGCTCCCGGAAGGATGGATGCTCGTGGGAAGGCGGAGATGCTGAGAGCCAGCTGGAGGGCACAACCCTCCGGATGGCAGCGATGCTCCCTGGAGAGACAAGGGACAGCGAGGAGGGGACAAAGGCCACCTTGGYGTGGGGAGTTGGCCAAACCGGCCCAGCCTTTGAGGTTGCACTGTTGGAGTCGAGGACGCGGTGACACCAGGACGGCTTTTTAGACAAAAGTCACCGCCACCCCATGGAGATGCTTCAAACTGGGAGTTTCTGCTCACAGCAGCTCCTCTTCCCCTTGACGCCTTTTCAGCTTTTTACACATTTTCCATATATTTGTAGCTTTGTCGATTTTTAACAGCTAGTCATATCCTTCCTGGTACTTATCCTGCCCTTTCTCATAATAAGCTAATCCATTCTAACACATTCTCGAAATTCTCTTCAGTCTTATTCTTARGAAGAGAATTTCTGGCAAGGACATTTTGTTCTCCACCAGAACTTATGAGACAGAACAAGAAAATCGGGCAAAGAAGGCCCTGGACCAAACCCAAGGGGCTGCCCCAAGGGTGGGTTACTGGGATAACTGATTTCCTATTGGATGTATTGCTGGATATACTCATTAATTAACTTTATAACATTTATAAAAACCCTTTATCATGTGCTCATATTCATGCACCTGCAATCTTTCATGAAAGAGTTGCTTTTATCTTCCTGTTTTACCRCAGCTGCCAGGTTTCTTCCTCTTGTTTATAAGCAACAACCTCCTGTGTTCCATCACGCTCGGGGGTTACCCCGTGTGGAAGAGGTTGGATTCTGCTCCTTGCCGCAGCAAAGCCACGTCAATTATTCATTTAACACATTCTGCGGCGGCTGTTGCTCAATTCKCTGTGAAACCGGGTGAGAATGCACAAAACAAAGGAGTTATTGTCTAATTGAACTGCGTGTCTTCAGCAGAACCGGCTTGGAAAACGGCACTTTCCCAGAGAAAATTCCAACAGGATGATTTTCCCCAGTGGCTTAATTAGGGTAAAAAAAAATAAATAAAAACCTCAGCATCTTTCATTAAGCACTTATCGGTGGTAAACCCCAAAGTTTATGTTTCTTGGCTTAAAAGCTTTTATCAGGGGGACTAAATGTGGTCAGGGTTTGACCTCAAACATCTCCCTCGGAATTCTTGCCAGGCATTTCCCAGGTTTGAGACCACCAATGAGCATTTCCCAGGTCTGGGACCACCAATGACCATTTCCCAGGTTTGGGGACACAAATGAGCATTTCCCAGGTTTGGGGACACAAATGAGCATTTCCCAGGTTTGGGACCACCAATGAGCATTTCCCAGGTTTGGAATCACCAATGAGCATTTCCCAGGTTTGGAATCACCAATGAGCATTTCCCAGGTTTGCAGGCACCGTGCAAAGCTCGGTTCCATTTGCAGCCTTCCTCCCGAAAAGCTGTTTCGTTAGGGAAGCATCACCTGTCCTTCCCCGTTAATGCTGGAGACCCCGAGTGTTCATTTTGGAGCCATGGGGAGCAGAGAAAGTGTTGTGTGGTGTCTGCCAAATGAACTCCATCAGGTCTGATCTTTCTTCCTTCTTCCCTGAAAATAAAGTAGAATTCCCACCACTGCTGCCTCCTCAAAGGGAAGGAGGATGGGGTTGCCAGGTGAGCAAAACTACAAAAATATCCTATTCCTTGTTGGGCCTTTAATGAAGCATTTACAAGATCAAACAGGAAGAGGTGCCCTCCCCCGGCCTTCTTAAAGCTGTAATTAATTGCAAAGTAAGTAGCATATAATTGCTTTCCCGAGAGCACCCCGGAGAGCAGGGCGATACCTCGACAAAGGTGCCGGAGCAAGCGCTRGTTAATTAACATTCGGAATTAAGTGGCTAATTGCATTGTTCTGACAGGGCAGCCCACCCTCCCCGGGGGGCGGCATTCCCAGAGTGTTTCATCCCAGCACCGGGGGCTGCTCCTGGATGGATCCCCGCTACACTTTCCCCATTTCCTCCACCTTTCCTAGATGAATTCCATCAGCCAGAGGCATTCCAAAATATTAGATTCAGCTGCCTGCTCTTAACATGGCAGTGGTGTTTCCATCTCCCCATCTTTGGGATAACCCCTGCGGGTGTGAGGATCCCCGTTAAGATCACGGAGCTGGGAGCATTTCATGGATGTGGCCAGCGCTGTTAACACAAATATGAGCTGTGGAGGAGGCTTAGAGCAGGATGTGGTGCCCAGAGGGGCACTGCAAGGACAGTTCTGTCCCCCCGGCGTGGGTGTGTTGTGGTGAGCAGCACTCTCAGAGTGTGCTTCTTCAAAAGCCTTCTCCAAAATAACTGGAGATGCCATGCTGGCCACCCGGAATATCTTCATCCAAAGCTCCAGACTCGTGGGCAGCACCGAGTTTGTTTTATCAAAGATTTTGTGGCAGAAATCTCATTTCTTGACTGAGCTTATCGTGCCCTCTCCCTCTGCTCCTGCCGCTGCCAACAGACAAGCCTCTCTCTGGAGCGCACATCTTGCCTCAGCCAGCAAAATTTCAGGTTTTTCCAGTGTTAACTTCTTGAGTTGTTCAGTTCTCCATTGTCTGTCTCTGTTTGGGCCCTTCCTGCCATTTATAGGTGCCTCTTGGACTGGATGATGCCTCCTCCAGCTCACACATTCATCCTCGAGCCTGCCTCCCTCCTGTCCACTCTCTAATCTCTGTTATTGAGTTTTACCAGGGGGACTGAATGTGGTCAGGGTTTGGCCTCAAACATCTCCCTCGAAATTCTTGCCAGGCATTTCCCAGGTTTGGGACCACCAATGACCAATGAGCATTTCCCAGGTTTGGGACCACCACTGAGCATTTCCCAGGTTCCCGAATTCCCTGTTCTCTCTGTGCCCAGCCCCGCTGGAAGGATTAACCTGGAGCGCTGTGAACACACAAAGCCCTCTCCAGCCTTCAAGGAGTGGATGTGAGCTCCCTCTGGGAATGCTCTTCCTGGGACTGGACATTTTCCGCGGGCTAAGCAGAGGCATCCATGAATTCAAAGGCGATCGAGGCAGAATTTCCGCTGTCCCCCGGTGCTTTGTGCCCAGCCTGGCTCCGGCTCCGCTGCCACCGTTCCCCTCTCAGGTACAAAGCACAAACCCTTCTCAGTGAAGAGCCTTTATGAGYCCATTTCTCAGATAACAGCCCTTGCCTTAACCTCTCCCCTGGCTCTTCTTCCTCTGTTATGCCGCTGTTAATTCCGGGGATATTTCCTCATCTCCTGACAGTCCAAACGCAGAGGCCACGGCAATAAACAGCGCGTTAGCTGTGCTTTGTTCGAGTGAACGAGGCTGTCCTGATAAAGACTCGCCCGGGCGGACAAGAGGAGTTGCTCTCCCGGGCGACATCTTCATTGTGCTCGGCTCCGAGTCATTTCCTCCCGCTCCAGAGCCRCTCTGGCATCCCTAACTCTGGGTGAAACGGGGGTGGCCCCATTCCCGGCTGGCTGCGGCAGAGGAAAAACAGATCGGCGCTGTGGGACGGGTCACTGGGTCTGTGAAAAGAGAAGGACGGGGTGGAGGAGGAACAAACAGAGGAGGAATTGGCTGTCCTGAGTTGCTCCAGCAAAAGCTGGGATGGCCAGACTGGGCAGAGCTGGTTCTCGGGGTGCTCGGAGGTGATGCCTCCACCAGGCAAATCAAGRACTTGGCAGTGGTTTGCCGACAGCCCTCAACAGCTTTGCACTGAACATCTCCAGGACAGTCTCCGAGGGGGCACAGGATTTTCAGTTCCTTCCAATTTATGGCTTTGAAGATGCTCCCCAAAAAGGAGCAGCTGGGTCTGTGCTGAGCCGAGAGATTTCCCTGACTCACAAACCTGCTCAGTGCCCTCACCCTGGGCTGGGGACAGTGGGGTGTTGAAAACAAAAATCCCCATATGGCACGATCCTGCTGGTGTCACCACAAACCGGGTGCCTGTCCCAGACCGAGATTGATTTTCTGGCCCTTCCCCTTCCCAAACATCGTCCCTGAGCATCCCTGCTCCCTCCCAGCCACATCCCGCGGGCATCCCGCGGGTTCAGGCTGAAAGGAGGATGATGGAGAGTGCCAGGCAGGAAGGGAGAGSAGGCTGCTCCTTCATTCCCGTTCGTGTTTGGATGTGTGGGAAATCTCTTTCCAAAGGGGTCTAATGTAGCAGAACCCTGGGAATGCTTCCAGGCTGCCCAGCGTGGCATTACCCCACCAGCAAATTAAAGCGGGGCCGTCCCAAAGTGATGAGTTTGCAGGGAGGCTGCGGCTCTGAARGAGATTGATGCTGCATGGCTTATCAATTTTCAATCTCAACACAGCCAGATATTTATCAGGCTGCAGAGAACAAACACTTGTAATATTTAAAAGGGGAAGACTTTAATGAAATCCATTGCAGATCACCAATTTCTGTTCCCCTGGGCTCATTCTTTTGCTCTTCTTTCAGTCATTTTTCTCTTTTTCAGTCTTATTTTCATTTTTTTTACCATACAATAGTCAATGAGGGAAGGAGAGTCTCATTTAAAATGCCGGTTCCCTTCATCTCCCCCCCGCTCCTCTTTCCCTTCCGAAAGGTTTGTGCATTTATTTGGATAAAAGGTTTTAAACAATAAAGAACTGTCTGCAGTAATTTGTGAAGATAATAGATTATCCTGGGAGGAGGCCTGGGTTGAAAAATTTCCAACTGCAGAATTCAGTCCTTGTCATTTAGCTATTTTATTAGGAAAGGAAAAAAAAAAAAAAAAGAAAGAGGGCAGGAGAGTCGCAGGGAGAAGAACACAATTGCTGGGCTGAATTATTTGCCGGAGTAAATCCTCCCGTTTTTACGAGCGGCGTCTGAATCGGGGCCTTTCCCACACTTGCTCCCAGGGCAGGGCCACGCAATCAGCGCCGAGAGCTGCCAGGTAATTTTCCCAAAGTCACCTCGATGGGAAATAGCTGATGGCTCCAGCCCCGGGAAGTCAATTGGATACGGTCCTGGATGAAAAACACTCGGCRGCTTTCTCAGAGGAGACCTCCAGACAAATTGCTTGATCTCCGGGAGCGGCGATGCGCCGCGGTCCGCCTGAAATCCACGATCCTCAGTCTGCCGCTCCGAACCCAGCTCTAGATTACAGGGCTGCTCTTAAACGCTCATTATCGCAGCGGGGAGAGCGATTGTAATGAATCCGGGCTGCCGAAATCGCTGATCAATAGMGAGAGGCTCGGGCGGCTCCTGCTCAGCCCCGGCTCGCCCGCACCTTCCCCGCCGCGTTAATAAACACACCCCGCTCCTGTCTGCGCCACGCGGCTCTCGCTGACTAATCACCTCCAAACAACTTGGAAATGCACGCTTAATGAGAACTGCATGAATAATTGCTTTTTCATTTCCCTGCCTAACCAGAAAAAAAAAATAAAATTAAAAAAAAAAACAACCAAGAATGCGTTTTTTTTTTTTCTCGGAGTGGCCTAAAATAGAAAGTTTTCCAGCAAAGGGATTGGTGTGTGTGAGCCCTCTCCACCTTCACGAAGTCTTTGAGATGAAATGGAAGAGTCAATATAAGCCAAAATAAACCAGATTCCTGTTTGTTTTACGCTCGTTTTGCTCTCTTTTGAAAGTATTTTAAAAATTAGGTTGAGGCAAATGTAATCTCGRAGCAGTGTTTTGAATGGAAATGGTTTTATTTTCCCGCTCTGGGAATAAAAGATCTCTTTGAAACCCGATGTGAAAATCTCCTGGCATAGAGAGGGGGGAAAGAAAAGCCTTTTCAATCATTTATTAAAGATGTGTGGAAGAATCTCAGATGGCTGCGTTCTTCAAACGCTGCTGTCACTCCTCCTGCAGCTCTGGCGCTGGGAAGATGATGGGATTGGGAGGTGGGCTGACCCCGGCTGGGCCCAGAGYTGCTCCATCCCTGCCCTCCTCAGCTGCAGAGGAGGGCAGATCTAAGGAAAGGCTTGTGGATGGAGATAAGGACGAGCTGGAAGCTTCTAGCAGCTCCTGACAGGAGCCACCCGTGTGTCCCTGCTCTGTCAAACCTTGCCCTCCAAACCCAGTGACCCCCCCCAGACCTCCAGGAATATCATACCTGTGCACAATTTGACATTTCCAATGGATTTCTGGATTTATCAGGTTGGTTGCTGTCCCCTCCCAGAGCCGGTTCCACCTCAGGAATCTTTAAAGCAGCGGGGGCTGAATGCAAACAGGATCAGGATCCCGTTTATTTGCACCTGCTCAATCCTCTGCCAGGGTGTCTTATTCTTTTTTAATGGTGAATTTGGGGTTGGCTTATAAAACCAATCCCTAATTGAGTGAAAGAAATTCAAGAAGCTACAAATGCCCTAAACCAGACTAGTTTGCAGCAGCCCATAAGCCTGTTTTGCATTAAATCAGGTTTTCTCTGTAAATGAGACCTTCACTGTAATTGCTCTGGAGCAGCTTATTCTGATTTCCTCGCCTCTTTGGCTTTGGTAATTTGTCTTCAGCAAAACACTGAGGACAGACAAAGCCCAGGGGAAGGCAGGGAGTGTTCAATAGGACAAATCCTGCYGGCACAAGCTGTTCCTGTCCTTCTCCCATCTGCCCAGCTCCTCACTTGGCAGCCTGGGGGATTCTGAGCCCAGCTCAGAATTGTGTCCCCAGGTCAGGGGATTGGCTCTTGGAACGGGGTCTTGGGGACTCTCTGAGGGACCCTGGTGGCTTCAGTGTCTGCAGCACCATCCGTGGTGGGCTGATGGCAAATGGAGAGGGAAGGAATGCTGGGAAAGTGGGGCTGGAAAAGTTATTTTGATTCCAGCAGGTGGAAAATCCTGCCTTGTTGGGATTTACCTTGGGGCTGGGTTTGCACAGCTCCTCACCCCAGCAGCCCTGGGGGTCTCTCAGGAACATTCCTGCCCTTGCTCTGTGTGCCAAATGCCTCCCTTGAGCACAGGGCATGAACCCAAAAAACACCTGTGTCCCCAAAAATACCTGGGCACATCTGGGCAACCCCAGCCCCCTCTGGTTCCAACCCCATCCCAAAGGCAGAGCCCTGTCTGGACATGGGATGTGCCCTCTCCTGCTGTTCCCACTGCCCTGCAGCCCTGAGAGCCGTGGGGAGAGGCCAGGCAGGGATTCCCTGGGGTGGGGAAAAGAAGGAGAGCAAATACTGGAGCCAGAGAATTCCATGTGGTGAACAGGACCAAACATCAGCAGGGAGGGAGAGCACTTCTGTGATAACCTGGGTTTCTGTACCCAGATTTGGGGTGATGGCTCTTCTGTGACAACCTGGGTTCCTGTACTCAGATTTGGGGTGATGGCTGTTCATGGGTTTGTGTGTCCAGGTTTGGGGTGATGGCATTTCCATGACCTGCTTGAGTTTCTGTACTCAAATTTTGGGTGATGGCTCTTCTATGACCAACCTGGGTTTCTGTACTCATATTTGGGGTGATGCCTGTTCCATGACCAACCTGGGTTTCTGTACCCAGATTTGGGGTGATGGCTCTTCTGTGACAACCTGGGTTCCTGTACTCAGATTTGGGGTGATGGCTGTTCCATGACCAATCTGGGTTTCTGTACTCAAATTTGGGGTGATGCCTGTTCCATGATCAGCCTGGGGTTTTGTGCTCAAATTTGGGGTGATGGCTGTTCCATGACCAGCCTGGGTTTCTGTATCCAGATTTGGGGTGGTGACACTTCCATGACCAATCTGGGATTTTATACCCAGRTTTGGGGTGATGGCTGTGGTTCCACCTGTTTGACCCACCCAGATCCAATCCCTAATAACCCAAGCGGGGTTTGGGGTGATTACAATCCCCGATAATCCACAGGGGCAAACCCAGGGAGCCAAACCTCCCTGGAGGCAGCTCAAGGAAGAAGCGACACCCAGCAGAGTTCAGSGAGCGCAGCTGGGCTCTGCCGAGGAGTTCAGAGCCAATTCCACCTCTGCATTGAAGACTTTCGATGACTGTTAATGAATTTAAATGATGGGGATTTTCTCCTCACGCTTCATTGCACATGCTGCTCACATTAAGATGCTAATTAAGAACACATCAGCCCAAGCTGGGAATGATGCGGCCACTGAGCAGAGTGGAGCTGTGACAGTGGCTTTGGGGCGGCTCAGTGGGACCTTTTCTTGATTCTGATAAATTATTTCTTTTCCACAAGGCTGCTCTGTACAAGTCCCATGGGGGAGTTGAGATTTGCTGCGGTTYGCGTGTCTCGGTGGCTGTTTGATCCCACTGGGATGTCTGAGGGATGTTTGGGTTGGGAGTGAGAAAAAAAGGTTTTTTTTCAGGGCACTGAGAACAAATCCCTCAAGGGCCAATGAATATAAACTSCCCATCACTGCTGGGGGAAGTCCCTGAGCAAACTGTCCCCAGCAAACTGTTGGGAGTTTGTGAGATATTCTGGATAATCRCACGATTTTCTGCTTTTCTGGGATGTTTTCCAAATTTGGACACAGCTGCTCTGGGCAGGTGGTGCTGTTACGGTGTTTGCAGGTGATTCAAAGCAAGGCCTTAAATTGTTTCGCTGGGTTTTATTTGCTTTGGGTTCCCAGGTGCTGACACATCTCACCCTCGAGCATCCTGTTTGTAAGGAGGGTTTGGCACTGGGATGTCAGGACATTTTGGGTGGGAAATTCCCCCCTCTAATCCACCCAACCCCCTCAGGATATCTCAACAGCAGAATTTGAGAAATTACTTCTAAAACCTGGGCTGAGCCAAAGCCTGCGACTGCTTCTTAAAAGTCAAGGGGAGGGCGAGAKAGAAGAAAAGGTTTATAAATCATGAAACCCATTAATTTAATCCTAGAACAAATTTACCAGTTCTGAAATGGATTTTCAGAGATGATGGGGGGAAAAAATGGATTTYGCAAATCTTAACAATTAGTCCTTCTTAAAGAGCTTCTGCAGCTTTGTGCTCGGGACAGTTCGGGGGAGAGATTGTTCCTGACTGCCTGTGGCCTCTCATTATGAGAGGGATTGCAAATGCTAATTCTGGGGCTGAAAGTCTGCTCAGCCCTGCAAGAATAGCGCGAGGAAATGAATTCTTACACTTAACCACTTCACTGCTGCTCTGCTTTCTGGACAAAATACCTGGAGCTGAGAATGATTTTTGTGACAGTGCTGACGCGACTGAGACCTCAGAAATTACCTTAGTGACCCCAAAACTTAAAAAAATACCAAAAGAAAACACCACCCTCTCCAATTCAATCCAAATTTTGGGTAGAGTTACGATCTCCTCTTCACTCCTGGAGAAGAGAAAAGCTTTGGTGGCGGCGTGGTCACTTCAGAGCAGCTCATTAAAGGTTTGTCACTGTTTTTGTGGCATCCATCCAAAAACTTAGAAGAGCAGGGCAAATCGAATGGCTGGCCTGAGGAGTGACGGGCTTGTTTTGCAGCGGAGCCTCTTGGCTTCGGAAGCTCAGCAAAACAGAAGTTGAGTGGGCACAGGATCACTCCCTCTGTGTGCATCGCTCGGCGCCGCACAGGGAGAAGGAAAATAGGAAATTGGCACGGGGGAAAGCAAGAATCCATTTCAGATGGATGTTTGGGAAAAGTTCTGCTGGCACAGGAAGGGAGGTGGCTGCCTTGGGTCCTGGTGACTTATGAGAGAGATGTAGTATCAGCACTGGGCTTGTCACCGAAACTGCGGGAAGAACAAAAACTCGCCAACATTTTTAACATTAGAGAGTCAAGGCATTGCTTTATTYTCTGGCCAGGATGTTGTTCTGGCCAGGATGTGCCACAGAAATAATTTCATCCACACACAGCCCAAGTGTGCAGGGAAAATCCTTCCATGGCACATGGATTTTACAAAGATCTTCCCTAAACTTTATCCGGTCAAACCCAGAGAATTTTATTGGTTTAATGTTCATTGGTCCAACGTTGCACAATTCTCAGTATTTGGGCTCCTGTTGGATCTGGATTTCTTCCCCTCTGATGCTGATTTGGTCCTTCTTATCTCTCTTCTCCCAGACCAGGGGCCCCTGACCATGCCAGGGGGGAGGTTTGGGGCTGATGTTTCATTAACAACCCCTGGTGATCATTAATTGTTGTTATCTTCTATGCCACCCCCGTTCTGTTGAGATGTTCACCTCACCAGGTCTCACCTGGTGGAAAGAAACTTCAGCACCCTTCCCTGGGGCAAAGGTGAACAAAATCTGACTAAAGTTACATCAAAATTTGTTAAACTGATATATTTTCCAACACTGGCAGCTTGTTTCTCTCGGTGCTGATGGAATATCCTGGGCCTGGCTGGTGGCGGATTATAGAGAGGCTGTGTGTGTGTATGACAAATGAAAAGGGACGCGGGAAATTAGGGAAGGGAAACGTTTATTTTCTGCCTTTGGAATGCGCGTCGCACCCGGCCGAGAACGAAATTAATTCATTCATTAAAGGCACTGGCCGTGGCAGACGATGTGGCAGAGGCAGATTGGGGGTGGCTGATGGCACTGATGGCACCACGGGGATCAGAGCAGCCCCTGGTGCTGGGGACAGCCTGGTCCTGCTGGGGGAAAGCTCGTCCAGGAGCTGCTCCCAGACAGAATTCCCCGAGGAGGAAATTTGTCTAAATCAAATTTCCATAAGGTTTATTTTCTACCTTTGCTGCACAACTGCTGATGATATCTCAGGTATTTGGCTCCTGGGATGTCTGTGGAAGGTCCCACCTTCTCYTTTCCTATTTCCAGACTCAGAGAGGGTCAGCATCGTGTGCTGCCTGCCCGATCCTGGGGGTTGTTCCCCCTTCAAGATGTTGGTGACAAAATAAGATTTATTTCTCTAGTTAGGCTTAGTTTGACCTTGCTTTGGGAAGGGAATTATTTTTAAAGTTTTTTTAGAAGAAGAAGCATTGCTGTGCAAAGATGGGCTTAACATCTCAATGGACTGGGAGAAGCCCAAAAGATCCCCAGAAAAATAAACGGCGCAAATGGAAACATCAACAGAACATCAGTGGCCACCTACAAATGCCCACCCCAGACCCTCAGGCAGAGCTGGAGACATCCAGGCCAGAAAAAAACTGATTAAGAAAATCAAGGAATGAAGATTTAATGAACATCAGAAATTTGGATTCAATAGGAAAAGGAATACTGGAGACTGCTCAACTCTGGACCGATTTGAAACAAATCTGAACTTTGGAATGATCCATCTCTGAGTTTTGACTGGATAAAGTTCAAGGGAAAATCCTGTAAAAGCACATGTGTTTGGGATGTTTTCCTTGGCACATCCTGGCCAGAAAATCAAGTAATGCTCGATYCTCTGTCACTTCAAATATAATGTTAGAGGGTTTTTATTTTCTTCCCGATTTTCGATGACACCTCCTGGCCCAGTGCTCCTACAGCGCAGCCTCGGGGTTAGGGGGATGCTGAGGCAGCCCAGCTCCCAGAAATACCCAGTCCTGGATGGGTGACAGCTCCGTGGAGCCAAGCAGGACAGAAGAGGAGCTGGAGCTGCACAAGGCGGGGAAAAAGAGCATTTTGGAGAGGCTGCAGCTTCCCCTGAGAAAAGCCTCTTGTGGGTCAGAAGTTCACGCCGACAAAAGGCGTCCTGGTTTTCGCTGTGCTTTTGGATTCCTGTCACACAGGAAGGGCCATGAATGATGGCTTCTGTCATCCCCAACTGGCACCGAGATCCTCCTCGTCCTGCCAGACAATGACCTGGCTGGAGTTATTCATGACTTCATCAGCCCTTGGCCAGCTCTGCCTCTGCTGTGCCCACGCTGTGCCAGCGCTGAGCCTGAGCTTCTCCTGCCCTTCAAGGGTCTGAATCTGCCTGGGAGAGCTCAGCTCAATGCTCTGCACAGTGCCAGGAGGGCACAGCCCCTGTGCTGGGTGGGAGCTGGGCCAGAGAGGGGAAATAAAGGATTTGAAATCATCGCCGAAAATCGGGAAGAAAATAAAAACTCTCTAATGCTGTATTTGAAGTTATAGAGAATCAGGCATTACTTCATTTTCTGGCCAGGATATGCCAAGGAAAATATTCCAAGCACACACTGCTTTTACAGGATTTCCCCTCAAACTTTATCCAGTCAAAATTCATGGGGTTGTTTTGTTTCAAAGTTCATTGGTCCAGAGTTGAGCAGCCCCCAGGATTCCCTTTCCTATCAGACCCAAATTTTTGATGTTCATTAGATCTTCATTCCTTGATTTTCTTGATCAGTTTTTTCCRGCCTGGATGTCTCCAGCTCTGCCAGAGGCTCTGGGGTCGATGTCTGTAGTTGGCCACTGATGTTCTGTCCATGACCTTTATCTCTCTGGGCATCTTTTTGGGCTACTCCCAATCTGTTGAAGTGTTAACCCCATCTCTGCAGAGCGGTGCTTCATCTCCTAAAAACCTTAAAAATAATTCCCTTCCCCAAAGCAAGGTCAAACTAAGCCTAACKASAGAAATAAATCTTAAAATCTGTTTTGTTTCCAACAGAATCACTCAGAGCAGTGTGGAGTTTCTGTTTGTGTCTACACTGGGTTTGAAGCTGATCTTGT
The DNA here is from genome assembly GCF_030028575.1 of Malurus melanocephalus. Classification (NCBI taxonomy): domain Eukaryota; kingdom Metazoa; phylum Chordata; class Aves; order Passeriformes; family Maluridae; genus Malurus; species Malurus melanocephalus. The sequence goes on from NW_026623425.1 coordinate 1,250,670, forward strand.
GTTTTCCCATAAGGAGAGTCCAGATCCCACATGTGGATGCACAAACCCTTTTCCCTCTGTCTGCAAGCACAGCCAGGATCTCCAGGATCTCCAGGATCTCCAGGATCTCCAGGATCCTTGCTCTGATCTTGCTGCCGCTGTTGGAAACAACACAGCTTTTACTCTAGTTAGGCTTAGTTTGACTTTGCTTTGGGGAAGGGGATTATTTTAAAGGTTTTTTTTAGGAGATAAAGCATCATTCTAGAGAGATGGCCTTAAGGTATCAATGGACTGGGAGCTCAAAAATATCCCCCGAAAGATAAAGGGCATCAATGGAATATCACCAGAACATCAGTGGTCATCCACAAACACTCCAGAGCCTCTGGCAGAGCTGGACACATCCAGGCCGGAAAAAACTGATCGACAAAAATCAAGGAATGAAGATCTAATGAACAACAGAAATTCGGATTCAATAGGAAAGGGAATCCTGGGGGCTGCTCAACTCTGGACCAATGAACTTTGAAACAAAGCATCCCCATGAGTTTTGACTGGATAAACTTTGAGGGGGAATCCTGTAAAACCGTCTCTGTTTGGAATGTTTTCCTTGGCACATCCTGGCCAGTAAATAAAATAATGCCGACTTCTCTATCATTTCAAATACAGCGTTAGAGGGTTTTTATTTTCTCCCCGATTTTCGATGGCACCACTGCTCTTTTTGAGCCCCCGTGCTCTGCCCCAGCCGTTCATCCCCGCCCGCAGGAAGAGGAGTGGGAGCAGCAAACACAACGGAGCTCTCAGCTCGGCACTTCTTGTTCATTCATCTCCCTCAGCTCCGCAGGAATTTTCATCTCGGAGGAGGGAGAGCCCTTCCACAGCCCGGCCTCCAAACGATCCTCAGGCACGCCGGGAAGCAGCCACCTCTGGCTGTTTTTGTTCCCAGCTCCGAATGTGTTCTCAGAGAGGGAAGGATGTGTGATCCGAGATGAGAAGGGGGCTGTGATTCTCCCGCCCCTCCGCTGGCGCTCTCCAGACAATGTGCGAGGAGAAAACAATTTGTGCAGAAGAAACGGGAGCGAGGAGCTCCGTGGAGCCGGCAGGGAACAAAACACAGGAGGAAAAAAGGCTTTGGAGGAAGTGTCAGGCTGGGGAGAGGGGGCAGAGCTGTGAATGCAGGGAGGCTGCACAAAGCAGCCAGGCCCAGCTGGGAAGGCAGTTCGGGGTCTGGGTTTAAATCCTTTTGGGTACAAGATGTTTCTGCAGCAAGGAGAGGGAAGTGTGAATGGGATAAAAGCTGGGAGCAGAGAGGATTTCTGTGTGGCATCACTGAGGGAGGGACAGGCACCTCCTCGGGTGCCAAGGGGCAGCAAAAGGGACAATTTTCTTCCTGCCTTGGAGGAAACTGCTCTGCTCAGGTCCCTGCTGCTGCCACACAAGCGGTCAGCACATTTTGGGGGATAGAAGCGGAGCCACTCTTCCTTTTGTTCTGCTCAGCACATTTTGGGGGATAGAAGCAGAGCCACTCTTCCTTTTGTTCTGCTCAGCACATTTTGGGGGATAGAAGCGGAGCCACGCTTCCTTTAGTTCTGCTCAGCACATTTTGGGGGGTAGAAGCGGAGCCACGCTTCCTTTTGTTCTCCGTCATGGACCAGGAGTGAAGAGTCACACCCAGGAGGGGACAGGAAACTCCTCTGCAGAGCCCGACACCCGACTGAGCCTTATTGAGTAGCCATCGATCAGCGGGCCCTGCCCATGCTAATGCTAATGGGGTCGATGCTAATTAGCAAATCTGCATCCAGAGCTGGCTGCCTGAGCGTGTGAGTGGGTGCCAGAGAGGCTCCTTGGGGCTGAGTCGGTGCTTTAATTCAGCCTCTGCATTCCCTCGCACTCCTCGGACAGCCCGGCATCACCCCCAGATCGTGGTGCACGGAGCTTCCCCTGTGCCCAGCTCCAGAGTGAAGGCCTGGAAAAAGAATGGAGACRTGAATTCCCACCAAAATTCCCATTCTGCTTTCTTTGTAGCCCAGATTTTGAGCTTCATCTCCAAGCAGGGTTTGCTGAGCCTGCGAGCAGAGAGCCCTCAGCCCTGTCTGGAGGAACACAAACAAAATCTGTGCGCGCCGAGATTCCCATTCAGGGCTTCTGCTTCACTTTCCCTACTCCCAGTATGATCCCAGACACTCACAGGGGCCGCATCCCCTCTCCCTGTGACCCTGCAGGGATGGCTGGAGCACTCTGGAGCTCTGGGATGACATTCCTYAGGTGAGTTATCCCTTCCTGCTGCACAGTCCCTGACCCATCGCTGCGATGGGTTTCTGTTACCGACAGCTTCTATCTGCAAAACCATTGATAACAACAAATAATTAAAAATACATTTCTGTCTCGGCAGCCTCCGGGTGCTCTCCAGCAAAAAACAAGAGCTCGTCAGCGTGGAGGCCCGTAGGAAAATATGTTTTCCTCAGCTGTGAAATGCTGCTCCTGAACCCTTTTTTTTTATTCTGTTCTGTGTCCATCTCTGCTGCTGCTGCTGCTCGGGTCAGAGGCTGCATCTTCTCTGGCTCTGCGCTCTGGGGTGCCAAACGCAGGCAGTTTGTTGTTATTTTTCCRTGCTGTTTGCTTGCTCACTTGCTTGATTTTGGAGCTGCAATGACATGCAGAGGGGATGGAAAAGCTCGGCTGCTGCTCTTAAATAATTCCCTGTGTAGATGGGCTTTTCCTGGAATGTGAATGGRTTTGGCTAAATGCACTTCCAGCTCTAACCTGCTGCTCTGCTGGAGTCAGAATGGCTGTGAGGGGAGGTATCACAGGACAGCTCCATCCCACAATTCCAGCCTCCATCCCTGCAGGGTTTGTGCTCAGAGCTGACCAGGGGCATAGGGGGAGCAGCCAGYGGCAAATCTGAGAGCAAACTGACCCCAACCTCTGTCCTCCTGCCACCCTCCAGCATTTCTGTGGGCAGTTCAGGGTGTTTATTAATTCACTTTTACAACTTTTATGACAAAATAATGGTGTTTGCAGAGGTGGGTGTGCTGTGCTGGGGGTGATGACGTCTGTCCCTACACAAGGCAGACCCTGCTGAACTAAACGTGGATCCATCACCCTCTGGAACGTTCCTGCATCTCCACTGTGTCCCATTTCCCACCCTGGTGCTGCCAGGGATGTCAGTGCTGGCAGTGGTGACCATGGGGGTCCAAGCCCTCCCTCCACAGAGGAGTCCCCAGAGAGGCCGGGRGACAGCGGGGCCACGTCCCCTGCAGCAGCCCAGGATGCAGTCCCGGTCTGCAGGATGCTCGGAGCCACTGGGTGTCAGTAGCATCCCACTTCCCAGCCGCTCATGGATGTGGAGTCGGGAGGATGAGTTTTCCTCCATGGAGAGCGGCTCTATCCCTCTGGAGAGCAGCTCCATGTCCCCAGAGAGCAGCTCCATCCCTCCGGAGAGCAGCTCCATCCCTCCGGAGAGCAGCTCCATCCCTCTGGAGAGCAGCTCCATCCCTCTGGAGAGCAGCTTCATTCCTCTGGAGAGCAGCTCCATCCCCCTGGAGGGCAGCTCCATCCCTTGGCAGACCCCAGAGAGCAGCTCCATCTCCCCGGAGAGCGACTCCATGCCCTGGAGAGCAGCTCCTTCCCTCTGGAGAGCAGCTCCATCCCTTTGGAGAGCAGCTCCATCCCTCCAGTGAGTAACTCCATGCCTCAGACAGCAGCTCCATCCCTCAGAGAGCATCTCCATGCCCTGGAGAGCAGCTCCATCCCTCGGGAGAGCAGCTCCATCCCTCAGAGGGCAGCTCCATTCCCCCAGAGAGGTCCTTGGCTGGGTTTTCCCACCCCGTGGAGCTCCAGGAAAGGATGGTATCACTCCAGGAGCTGCAGCTGAGCATTGGGATGCCATGTGGAGCCTAAAATCCTGGTCAAGTTGTGCCTGCTGTGGCTGAGGTGACTCCTCCCCAAAAGTGCTCCCAGAACACGGAATTTTCTTGGATTTCCTCCAAGCCATCACTCTTCCTCCAGCCCTGGCTCAGCTCTGAACCTGCCCCTGCTCTCTTTGTGTCACCCCTACCACCCCCACACCCGTCCTCAGCCTGAAGAAAGCTCATGAGTGGAACACCCATGATGTATTTCTGGCTAGTGATTTTCTGACCCTGTGGGGTTTTTTTTCCCCAGCCTTTAACAATTTACTAAAATGCTTCTGAGAAAATTCTGACTTGCTTCTGTACAAATAGTTACAAATTTGGGTTTATTTTGCAGCAGAGAAGTTGAGATGGGACTGAAACGTGTCCAGTTCTGGCCAAGGGCTCACAGATCCGTGGCCTGGAGGCAATTTGCTGAGGGCTGTGACTGCTCGGGGTCAGTTCCTGTGCTGAGCTTGGAGTGATGCTCGTTCAGAGATGCAGGGCCGTGGTTTGATGACCCCATCCCACCCCAGCCTGATGGGGAACACCACAGGGCACAAAGTGTTGCTGAAGGAAGAGTCCCTGCCTTGCTCAGCTCCTTATTTTTGGGTTTTGTGCCTCCCTTCTTTGTTTGCTTCACTTAAGCCAGAATTTTTCACTCTTGGTGGGCTTCTTCCTTTTTTTTTTTTTTCCTTCTGTCCCAGAACGTTTCAAACTTCATTGTTTTTCTGGAAATAACTATTTATATTTTTTATTGTTTAGTTTTCTCTGCTGTTGCTTTCTGCTTTCATCTCTTCCCTGTTTGAGTCAGCAGCCCCCCTTCTTGTGAATCCATTTTCCTTTGAGATATTCCTGAGTTCTGATCCCCTTTTCCTTACTCTCTCCAGTAATCTCGATAGCTTTTCAGCCTTTCTTTCCTCATTCCCTGCCCTTTAAATTTATTTTCAGTGGGACCTCTGGGTGAGTGCTGCCTCCCTTACCCCACCTTATCTTGGAACAGGGATTGGGAAAAAGGAAATTTTCATCCTTGATCCTTCTGGGATGGAGTCCCAGATTCTCAAGGAGGATGTGTCCTGCTGGAATTAAATCTCTGGGTGGTGGAGCCGCCCACTGGAACCCTTTTAAATGTTTGCTTTCCATTTTTCTCGTCCCTCCTCTCCTGGTTTTTATTTGTGGACCTCCTTTTGCCGATTAACCCCGAGGCCGGCAGCGGCTCCTGAGAAAGATGCTCTCACTTCATTAAGAGATAATGGAAGCTGTCAGAGGTTTGAAGGATTGCACTCGTGATGGGAGCAGGAGGGGGAAGAAATATATTCACAGCAAAGTTACATTTTCATGTAAATTGTTTAAAGATTTAAATGGTTTCTATTAGGAAGGGTCACCGGGGCTGCGCAGAGGCCTAAATTAGTCCTTCTGTGCAGAACTGTAATATTGTCTAGAAATGAAAGAGAATAAAGAAAGCTGTTAATTTTTCTTTTCTCCTACTCTCTCATTTCAGCTCACATTTTTCTCCCTCTGCCTTTCCAGGAGCCTTTCCCTGATTTTCTTTCGTTCTGGGGTCTTCGCATTCCCATCTTCAGGCTGGACTTGGGAATTCTGCTGTGACCTGGCCCTGCCTGGAGCCGAGCACTCCTCGTGTCCCCAAACACCTCCTCAAAATGCAAATGCGCCGCTTTGGGTTTCCAGACACACGCGGATGCCCCGCAGGGAGCAGGAGGCAGAGTGATCAGTTAATTTGTTAATGACTGTCCCGAGCGGGCTGTTGGTTCCCTGCTGGAGTCAGCGTTCCGTTTCCTCGCTCGGGGCGGGTCGGTGATTCATCCACAAAGGTAGAAATAAAGGCACGGCAGCGATCTGCGAGGCTATTCCCGGCCGGACGAGGTTCTGCAAACACCAACGCCCCGGTAAATGTGGTGGCACCTGCGGGGATTGGCCTCTGGTCCCCGTCTGGGTCCCAGCCCTGCTCTGGATCCAGCCCTGCTTCCACAGGGATTGGGAGAAGGGGATTCACCCTTCCCCTGGGAGCGATTTCAGAAGGCGGCACCGTCGCGATCTCTGCTGGCTTTGCTGATACCTAATCCGGCTGNCATCCCTCCAGTGAGTAACTCCATCCCTCAGAGGGCAGCTCCATTCCCCCAGAGAGGTCCTTGGCTGGGTTTTCCCACCCCGTGGAGCTCCAGGAAAGGATGGTATCACTCCAGGAGCTGCAGCTGAGCATTGGGATGCCATGTGGAGCCTAAAATCCTGGTCAAGTTGTGCCTGCTGTGGCTGAGGTGACTCCTCCCCAAAAGTGCTCCCAGAACACGGAATTTTCTTGGATTTCCTCCAAGCCATCACTCTTCCTCCAGCCCTGGCTCAGCTCTGAACCTGCCCCTGCTCTCTTTGTGTCACCCCTACCACCCCCACACCCGTCCTCAGCCTGAAGAAAGCTCATGAGTGGAACACCCATGATGTATTTCTGGCTAGTGATTTTCTGACCCTGTGGGGTTTTTTTTCCCCAGCCTTTAACAATTTACTAAAATGCTTCTGAGAAAATTCTGACTTGCTTCTGTACAAATAGTTACAAATTTGGGTTTATTTTGCAGCAGAGAAGTTGAGATGGGACTGAAACGTGTCCAGTTCTGGCCAAGGGCTCACAGATCCGTGGCCTGGAGGCAATTTGCTGAGGGCTGTGACTGCTCGGGGTCAGTTCCTGTGCTGAGCTTGGAGTGATGCTCGTTCAGAGATGCAGGGCCGTGGTTTGATGACCCCATCCCACCCCAGCCTGATGGGGAACACCACAGGGCACAAAGTGTTGCTGAAGGAAGAGTCCCTGCCTTGCTCAGCTCCTTATTTTTGGGTTTTGTGCCTCCCTTCTTTGTTTGCTTCACTTAAGCCAGAATTTTTCACTCTTGGTGGGCTTCTTCCTTTTTTTTTTTTTTCCTTCTGTCCCAGAACGTTTCAAACTTCATTGTTTTTCTGGAAATAACTATTTATATTTTTTATTGTTTAGTTTTCTCTGCTGTTGCTTTCTGCTTTCATCTCTTCCCTGTTTGAGTCAGCAGCCCCCCTTCTTGTGAATCCATTTTCCTTTGAGATATTCCTGAGTTCTGATCCCCTTTTCCTTACTCTCTCCAGTAATCTCGATAGCTTTTCAGCCTTTCTTTCCTCATTCCCTGCCCTTTAAATTTATTTTCAGTGGGACCTCTGGGTGAGTGCTGCCTCCCTTACCCCACCTTATCTTGGAACAGGGATTGGGAAAAAGGAAATTTTCATCCTTGATCCTTCTGGGATGGAGTCCCAGATTCTCAAGGAGGATGTGTCCTGCTGGAATTAAATCTCTGGGTGGTGGAGCCGCCCACTGGAACCCTTTTAAATGTTTGCTTTCCATTTTTCTCGTCCCTCCTCTCCTGGTTTTTATTTGTGGACCTCCTTTTGCCGATTAACCCCGAGGCCGGCAGCGGCTCCTGAGAAAGATGCTCTCACTTCATTAAGAGATAATGGAAGCTGTCAGAGGTTTGAAGGATTGCACTCGTGATGGGAGCAGGAGGGGGAAGAAATATATTCACAGCAAAGTTACATTTTCATGTAAATTGTTTAAAGATTTAAATGGTTTCTATTAGGAAGGGTCACCGGGGCTGCGCAGAGGCCTAAATTAGTCCTTCTGTGCAGAACTGTAATATTGTCTAGAAATGAAAGAGAATAAAGAAAGCTGTTAATTTTTCTTTTCTCCTACTCTCTCATTTCAGCTCACATTTTTCTCCCTCTGCCTTTCCAGGAGCCTTTCCCTGATTTTCTTTCGTTCTGGGGTCTTCGCATTCCCATCTTCAGGCTGGACTTGGGAATTCTGCTGTGACCTGGCCCTGCCTGGAGCCGAGCACTCCTCGTGTCCCCAAACACCTCCTCAAAATGCAAATGCGCCGCTTTGGGTTTCCAGACACACGCGGATGCCCCGCAGGGAGCAGGAGGCAGAGTGATCAGTTAATTTGTTAATGACTGTCCCGAGCGGGCTGTTGGTTCCCTGCTGGAGTCAGCGTTCCGTTTCCTCGCTCGGGGCGGGTCGGTGATTCATCCACAAAGGTAGAAATAAAGGCACGGCAGCGATCTGCGAGGCTATTCCCGGCCGGACGAGGTTCTGCAAACACCAACGCCCCGGTAAATGTGGTGGCACCTGCGGGGATTGGCCTCTGGTCCCCGTCTGGGTCCCAGCCCTGCTCTGGATCCAGCCCTGCTTCCACAGGGATTGGGAGAAGGGGATTCACCCTTCCCCTGGGAGCGATTTCAGAAGGCGGCACCGTCGCGATCTCTGCTGGCTTTGCTGATACCTAATCCGGCTGTCTAAAATAGCGGCTGGACGAAATTCAGAGAATAAAATCAGTTCTGTTTATTGCAGGGTGTGTGGGGTCCCTTCAGGGCAGTCCCAGCCCATCCAGGGGCTGCACCCACAATGGATAATGGCTCACGGGTTTTTCATGTTTTATAAATTTTGTCCATTTTGGGGCTGATTCCTCCAATTCCAGCTCAGCGAATGCAGTCATTGACTCCAAGTTGGCTCCCCCAATTCTCTGTTGTTTCCATCTCTTGGGGCCTGGCACAGTGAGGTGTCCTTGAGTTTGGGGCAGCAGAGGAATTGTTTTATGTAAAAATGGGAGAGCAGGAGCTCAGCACTCTCTGTGGAGTCTGGAATTAAACACTGAAGAATTACAGGGTTACAGAGACATGGAGATTATAGAAGCTGAAATCCCAAGGCATCACTGCACACATGTGGGGCTGTGGCCTGGCCTCAAAATGCCCCTTGAGATGTGGCCTCACCTGCAAACGTGTGAGACAGAAATCTAAAGGTCCCTTCTCCCACCAGTGCCCCCTCTCTCTGTTCATTCCCGAAATTTGCTGTCTCTGTTCCCGGCTCTGCGCACCCCAGAGCAGCCGTGGAAGGGTTAAACCACCAGCACCTCGCCGCATTCCCACCGGGGCCACAGGCCAGGGAAGAAAAGAGCTTYTGGGCAATCAGTGATTTAATTTACAACGAGCTGGGCAGCCTTTTCCCCTCGGAGGGCAGGAGCGGCCGCCGCCGAGGCAGGGAGAGGCGTGTGTTGGGTTCTCCCCCGTCCCCGGGAGGGTGCCCTGCCCTCGGTGCTGTAAAACCCCCCAAACTCCCCTGCACGTTGCTTTGAGCAGGGTTCAGCCCCCTGGCTCATCCCTCCCATGCAGAGCGGCAGAGATCAAACTCATCCCACAGCTCTCGGAGGCTCAGCTCCAATTAGGGGAGGTGAGGAGCTGATTGCTCTTCACACACGTGCGGGAGGCACCCGCCGAGACCTCGGGGGCGGGAGGACTGCGGGGAATAGCGGCAGGGAGAGGGGTTTGCATGCAGATCGCTGGGAAGGGAGCGAAAGCAGAGGCTGGAAAGCTGTGGCTGCGAGGATGGAGCTCTCTGAGTGGTGGGAGCCGAAGGATTTTGGCAGAGGCGATGCAGGGCCAGCCGGCTGGTGGGGTAACAGGTCTCCAGTTTTGGTCTTGCGAGAGAAGAAAGAGATGCATTTTGCAGTTTGCAGGCGCTCAGGAGCAGGCCTGCCTTTCAGGAAGAGAAAAACGCGAATCCCGAGCGGATTTCAGGCTGGTCATAGAGTGCAGAGGGAGGCACACCCCAAATATCCACCCCAAATGATGGCATTGCCATAAAAACGGCATCTTGAAGCTGGCTGTTCCTGGATCTTCTGGTCACCAGCCTGAAATTCCCCAGTGTGTGTCAAAACATCCTCCCTGAGCAGCTCCTTGCCCAGCTCCTCACCCCATGCTCCTCCAAATTGCAGTGTGTCCCACAGATCTGCCCTTTCCGTGGTGAAGGATCCTCTAATTGCAGCTGAAGGATGTCCTKGAGCTTTTTATCTCCATCCCTTCACCTCCCAGCCTCAATAACTCCTTTCCCTGTTTCCCCAAATGTTCCTCTCTCATTTCTCTGTCCAGGCAGCAGCTCCAGCCCTTCCCTTTGCCCTCCCTTTTGCCAAACCCCTGCAGATTTTCAAGGAAGGATCCTCGCTTTCCCGTTGTCCCACCTGTTCTGGTTCCAGTCAATCTCTGTGCTTGGTTCAGGACTCCAAACATGATTTTGTGCAGCGACAGAAGCATCACCTGTCTAAAGGGAACATTCCCCTGATGCCTTCTGCTCTGGAATTTGCCTTTTCTAAAACTGTTCCATCAGCRATTTATGAGAGGCAAGTTCTGCTCTGGAATTTGCCTTTTCCAGAGCTGTTCCATCAGGGATTTATAAGCGCCAGCTTCTTCTCTGCTTTTCCCTTCCTCATTTCCAACATCTGAGCTCCCAGCTCGGAGCAGAAGCTCCTCTCACAGAAAATTTTTGTGCAGCTGCTGTTCCTCAAGGTCACCTCATTTCTCCCACAGGAGGAATAGATTCCTTTCAGCTTTGGGGAATCAGCAATCTTCCTCAACCCAATCTGTCTCTCTGTGCCAAATCCATCAACAGAGATGCCAAGGAGATGAGTCCCCGGGCCGTGGTTTGAGGAGCTCCACTTGCACTCATTGAATCCAACTCCCGCACTGCAGAGCCCACATGGATTAGATGTTCCAGAATTTCATGTCTGAAAGAGCTGGTCCCCATTTCCAAAGGGTGTGACTAGATTTGCACTGATGTCCTCATGGGACAAAAAAAATCTCATTTCCCCMCCAGGAGCAGCACCCCAAATTCCTGTCACCAAATCCCCCAAGGYGGTTTTGCTCCTGGGCATCTCAGGGGAGGGAATTTTGGCTGTTCCTTCAAGCCCTGTCTCATTTTTGGTTTGTCACTGCAGAGCGTGGCCCTGTGGCCGCTGAGGGATGTGTTTGAACACCAATCCTCCATAAAATCTTATTTTATTGGGCTCTGTTCCACGCTCTCCTCCAAATCCGGCTGGAAATGGAAGCGAGCTCCCGAGGTCAGAAGGAAGGCTCTGGAGCTGTCACGATTACTCTGCCCCATTTCCCTGAGCGTGGGAGCTGTGTTTGGTAAACTCCAGGCATATGGTCCCACTCCCCGTTTGTTGGATGCAGGAAAAGTCCTCGCTGCCACCTTGGTGATTTCATCTGCTAATTCCTCCCAAAMAGCCCCAGCCGCTGACCTGCTTTAATTCCTCCTTCCATTTCACTGAAAAGCCATCACCTTCTGATCACTGGCCCCACATTTATTTTCTAGGTCAGCCTCTTCTGTAATGTCTTCTTYGCATTCCCTGAAATCCTACTAAAATAGCCCGGTGTCGTCCTGGATCAGTAACCATTTGGAGACAAAGTCTGTTTATTATCGTGCTCGGGAATAAGTGGTGCCTGCAATAAGCAACATTTGCTCTGCAATCTGTGCCTCAAAAAATTAAAGCCTCCATGATGACTCAGTCCCAGTCTGGCTGGGGAGATCTAAACTCGGGCTCCAGCACAACCTACAAACTCCTCRCAGAGCTCTCTCCCCAAATAACTTTTATTTTTACCAGCCTCGCCCATCCTTTTCCTCTGCTCTATCCTTGCCAGAGCCTGATTCCAACAATCTGCTCCCATCCCTGTGTGTGGAGGCAGGGATGGTGATTATGTGATATCTCCAGGCCTCTCTGTTTCTCCCAGAGCTCTCCTGAGATTTGTCAGCCTTAATGTCAGCAGGCTGACACAGAATTTGCTCTCTGGAAATAGCTCAGCATCCTCAAACCMTTCTCATGGCATCAGGCCTTGGTGAGCCTGTTGGATTGCGGGAGCAACCTCTGACAATCACTCAGATCCCTTGGAATTCCCTCCAGCCCGGGGCTGGTACCTGAAATCAATTCCCGTGGGATTCTGCCGCTGTCACTGTCCCAAGGTAAAGGACAATCGACAGCTTTTAGCTTAAATTCCTCTTTTTTTCTTTTATTTTTCCTTGCAGATCCCACAGCCTTCTGCTCTTTGGTCCCAAATAAGCAGCAGGATCATCATTTCATCCTGCAGTTCCCCCCTCACAGACACCTGTCTGTCTCCAAGGTTCTCCAGGACTGTTTTTCCCCCATCTGGTTTTCCTCAYGTCTTCTGGTTGTCCCATTTTCTTTTGAAGCCCTCTCTGGCTTCAAACCATCTCCCTTTTWTCTGCTGAGCTGGTTTCACCCTCACATTTAGGAGATGCTGCCAGGCTGGGGTGGGGATCTTTGGATGGAACAGCTCCTTTCAGGAACACACCTAAGAATGGCACAGATGCMAATCCCCCGGAATTCCATTTATTCYCAATTGCTTTGGGGGCTGTTTCCTCTCACTGGCACTACTTTTCCAGAATTAAGCAGTGGAAAATCTCCCAAATTCCCTCCCAGGGAGATGTGAGATCTCCCATTTGCTTCCTCCTCCCTTTCACGTTCTTTATTTCCCCATTTGCGCTCAACGCTTTTTCCAACGCGTTTTCCTCCAGCTCAGCATCTGGAGAGGCTGCTCGTGGAAGGGGCTGTGGGTGGCAGCCCAGGATGTGGAGGAGGAAGTTTTCCTCRATTCCCGGCTGGGAAATGTGAGTGAGAGTGACAGAGTCGGATGTAAAGCTGATTTCACTGTCAACATGCCACAGCACCCCAAGAGTGGACGAGACACCCCAGGGAACCAACCAGAGCCAACCCCACCCCACTCCTCACTCCCATTCCCCCACCCCACTCTGCCGGCACCTCAGAGCTCACACCACATCTCCACCGAGCCCCACGTCATGGAAGGACACCATCAATAATTATATTTTTTGCAGACATTATCTCGGAGTCAGTTCATGCCTTGTTGCAGGTCGGGCACGCGGCCGCCTGCGTGATCCTCCAGCCTTTGGCGCTCTCCGGCGCCGCTTCCACCTCGGGAAGCTCCTCGGGAAGCTCCTCCACGGCCTCTCCGCAGAGCTGGCGGAACACCGGCAGCCTCCTCTTGGAGTCGGGGGAGCCTCTGGCATCCACGGTTTCCGTCTCCGCGCGYGCGGAGAAAGCGGCGCGGGCGAGGCGGCGCCGAGGAAAGGAGGAATCGCAGTCTTCATCCATGCTGAGGTAGTGCTGGGCCATGGGGTGGCGGGACACGGGGCCTGGGGGGACGCTGCYGGCCCCATCCAGGGGGTGGGACGCGGGGATGTTCCTGCAGCTCTCCAGGAAGATGTAGCGGATGTCCCTGGAGGCGCGGTAGGGTGCGCATTCCGGCAAGGACAGGCTCCGGGCTTCGCACTGGAACGCTGGTGCCGACATCGGTGCTGCTCTGGAGCGGGGGGAAACCACAGGGTTAGCGGGGTGGGAATTGTCAACAAACCCCACAGCTTTTTCAAGTGGAAAAATAGGAAATTTGCAGATTCCTCTCTCGCCCTTTCTTTCTCTAAACTAATCGAGTTGCCTCTGGAACGGTAACACAATTCCAGCAGAAAGTTTCACRTGAAAGTCAGGAGCTATCCAGCAAAATCAGGAGATAGCCAGAAAAATTGGGAGATATCCACCAGAATCGGGAGATAGCCACCAAAATCAGGAACTATCCACCAAATTTGGGAGATAGCCACAAAAAACAGGAACTAAACACCAAAATTGGGAGCTATCCAGCAGAATCAGGAGATATCCACCAAAATTAGGAGCTGTCCAGCAAAATGATATATCCACCAAAATCAGGAGGTATCCACCAAAACCAGGAGATATCCACCAAAACCAGGAGATATCCACCAAAACCAGGAGATATCCACCAAAATTAAGGCTTTGCTGTGTCTGTAGAGAAAGGGTGTGAATCCCAAACTCCAGTTCATACCCAAGCACAGCTCTCCCAGCCCAATGTGGGACTGTGCTGTCAGACACAGACAGGTTGTCTCCATCACTCCTGGAGCTCCCAAGAGGAATGAGCAACCTCTGCATGGATTTAGGATCTGAAAGCGCCTCTTTGGGGAAAGGCTGACCCCGCACACTCCCAGCCAGCTTTCTGTGTTCTTCCATCACAACCCGCTGAATATTTCAGCTCTTTCCTGGGTTTTGTACATTTGTAAAATGCAGATTCTTGGGAAGGGGGCGGGGGGGAAAAATCCCAACCTACTCCGTGCTTTGATACCTGGCTGGAACCTCCAGAGTTGACAAAGAGAGRAGGCGACCAACCCGCTTCATGGATAATTCATCTCATGCATAACTCATGGCCACACATTTCATAGATAATTTAGGATAAGGGCTTGCAGGATCAGGATCTCACATGGAAGTGAAGGGTCTCTCCTGAACAAAGCTGATGGCAAACTCTCGCTGTGGGACACAGAGTTTCTGCCCGTGGCAAAGAGAGAGCAGGAATGGTGTGGTTCCTTGGATGCTGGCATCTCCCAACCTGGGCAAGCTTMAAGTGTGTTTGGCACAGTGTCCTGTCTCTGAGAGTGGCCAAAGTCTGGTCACTCAGAGGAGGTGTGAGCATCCCAACTCTACCAGGAGGTCTGAAAATCCTGGGGCTTGTCCAGAAATCCACAAAAAATTCTATAAAAAGCACCGTCCTCTGCAGCTGGAGCCAACAGAGGGATGGCTCTGCCAAAGGGGCTGGGCTGAAAAGGACAGCAGATCGAGGCAGCAGCTGGGATGTTCCCTCAGATGGATTTAGGACCATTCGGTGACCACTCAGGATCACTGGACTGGGTGGCATTGATGCCTTGTGCCACCCCAGAGCTCTGGGACAGAGCAGTGGCCTCAGGTCCTGCAGGGGTTTGCCTGGAAACCCACCCAAGTGACCCCTCCTTCACCAACATTCCCACATTGGTGCCTGGGTCCATCATTTCCTACAGCTTTGGTTGGTGTCGGTAATAGGAGCAGGACATAATTAAACATTTTTATCCTCATTCATTATTACTGCTCTCTCCTCCTCTCCCAAGCACAGCCCAGAATGGGGTGGTTGATATTTTCTGCAGAATTTCACACAGTGAAGGAAGGAATCTGCGCTCTCAGACCCGGCCCCACCACAGCAGGGAAGGCTCACGGCGCCCAAGCGGAGCCCAAACCCCGAGACTCGCAGGAGGCCGGATCTTAAAGCTCAACTCCCAGGCATCAAACATTTAGAGGGACCAGTGGAAGGCTGAATTATTCACATGGCCCTACGTGAAATGTTTCTGCGCGAGGAGAYGAGCGCTCTCCTTCCCCGGCTCATTGTCTCTGCGGGGTGTCAGAAATGCTAAGGCTCATTCMGCCTTCCCCATCCCCCCTGAGATACTTGGAACAAGTGAAGCACTCCCAGCTGCCAAGAAACATTGAATATTTATGAATTCCCTTAATCACAGAGGCAGGGACCATTCCAACCAGCCTCGTTTGGYGATGTTCTGGCCTTGCCTCCTGGAGAGGATCAGGACTTGCTTCCACAAGTTTTTTTTTTCACCAGCCCGGAGCTGCTCAGCAGTGGCCAGGGCAGGTGGCACAGCCCAGCAGCARCTCCAGGGATGGAGATATTTCATTCCTGCTCCTGCTCTGCCTTCTGGGGTGAGAAATACAAATTAATTTGCCTTGGGAGCAGAGAAGCAGCAWGTCCTGGGGAAGGTGTCCTGACTTCCCTACTGTTTTCTCGCTGTCGTTATTTTTTTTGTTTGTTTCAACCTCCAGAGAAGAGCAAACCCAATGCAGGCACCAAAGCAGTGATTTTCCCTTCTATTTCTTCTTTTTTCTCCCCTGTTTTYCTTTTCCCTTTGCCCAGCTTACAGTAACAGAAGGAATTGGGGGAATTAAYCATGAGAAAAGAATTTGTTCTTTGGTCAAAGTGAAATCCAAGAGGGAAGAGCAGGGGGGGTTCACTTTTATCTCCCTGTGCTCAGCACGCACAGAAATACATTTTTTTTAATTCCT
>NW_026623425.1:1266418-1276676 GCF_030028575.1 Malurus melanocephalus
CTCTGTTGTGAAATGTTCAGAGGCTCTGATTGAGAAAGCTGCTGAAACTGTGTGTCCTTAATGCAGGCACTCGTGCAAACCATTCGTRGGTGCTCACAGCCTCCCCAAGTGAGAGATTCATCCAAGGCAAGCTCCTTCCAGTTGAGTTCACTGAGCAAACATTTGGCTTTTAAATCAATTTCCAGGGAGGAAACAGGGTGAGAGGTGGGGATATGGTGGAAGGTCCTGACTGAGAATAACCCCAACATTTTCAAAATCCCAATTTTTTTTTTTAAGAAAAGCTACAATTCCAGGCAATTCCAGCCTGGAAAACTCTCCACAAGGAATGTGTGGGCAGAGAAGCCRGGGTGGGTCCATGTCCCTGCTCTCACTCCTGAGGCCATCCTGGTTTGCTGGAAACCCCTCTGCTCTCAGCTCTGCCCACCCTGGAGCCAGCAGCAGTGGAAAAGCTGCCTAAACATTTATTTAAAATCCCAACCTTCTCACGAGACTCACCCAAATCCCGGATACYTGTCTGGTTGGTCCTGACAGGCGATTAATGTCTTCAGAACACTTCCACGAGGAGATGGATGGTGTCCACCCTGGCTTTRGGGATTCTGGCAGGGGTTGTGCGCTGGTGGTGGCACATTCCGTTGCCATGCCGGYGGAATTCTGGGCTGGTGTCACAAAGGAGCGAGGCCTGGCCTGGATTATCTCTGCACAAGCAGGATGGGAAGGATCTGAGGACTGGAGATATCCAAGGATTTCCCAGCTGCTGGCTGGCTGGAGGTGTCACTGTCCCCTGATTTTGGAGTTGCAGGGCCCTTGGGGTGCCGCTGTCTCAGYGGGTGCTGCGCCGTGGCCCGAAGMGGTCACAGCTGTGGTCACAGCTGCTGAGCACACGTGTCACAGTCCCCAGCCACGCAGCCACCCCCTGAGGGACRCCTGAGCACTGGTGACACCATCAATGTGCCCGCACACAACCGTGGTGTCCTTGCAATTGTGGGATTTGGGGACATTTTGGCCTCTCCCTTCATTTTGTTGTTCCCCAGAGCAGAGGTCACTCATCCTGGGATAACTCCGGAGCGAGCACAGATCCTTCCACACCTTGTGCTGATGCTGCTTCCAGACCAAGTGACAAACCTCTGCTTCCTCCTGTCACAACAGAGCTCCAGAGCTCTCCTGGYTGTGAAGGTACAGCAGAGCCCCGGCGCTTGTGGAGCGCTCCTTCTCCCTGTCCCAGAACATTCCCTGCAGCTGTTGAGCAGCTTGCGGCGTTAAAAGCCGGGAACAAAGTGGAGTTGCACTTGTAAAGAGAGAGGTTGCAAGATTTTTAGCGTTCTGGGAATTGGGGGCAGMGCTGCTTTGTAAATTAGATCTATTAAATACTTAGCGATATCAAAATTTCATGCAGGGTTTTTCTTCAGAGACATCCGAGGTGGCTCTGTTCATCCCGCGCTTTTCCCCCAGCCTGACCCYGCCTTTCAGAATCCCCTATTAGATTCCTCAGGAGATTTCCAGGGAGGAAACAGGGTGAGAGGTGGGGCTGTGGTCTGGCTGGGAATAAATCCGAAATTTTCAAAATCCCATAATTTTTTAAGAAAAGCTACAGTGAGGGCGGTTCCAGCCTGGAAAACTCTCCACAAGGAAATGTGTGTGCAGGGAAGCCAGGATGGGTCGAGCCCCAAGGCTCTCTCCCGATGTTTACAAAGAAGTCAGGCTGGACCAGAGGCTTTCATCCAGCCATTTCCCAGCTTTGAGRGTGTTCCTGCAATCCCAAGCATGAGCAGGATTTAATAGTCCTTGGGAACCACGAGCGTGGATTTGAGTGAGGCTCCTTCCTGCAGAGGGTGATCCCCCTTGTGAGATGGATTTTATTGCAGAGGAGGCTGGAATGGCCCTGCTGAGTTTTGGCTTTGTGAGGGTGGTGCCTGCAGAGCTCCAGCTGTGCCTGGCAGGMACCGGAATTCCCAAAGGGCAGCGCGAGATGGGAACCGGGCAATCGGCACCTCCTGAGCCAACGATCCCACAATGGGAGCGCCCCTGGTGCTGCTCCTGGTGTTTGTGGGGTTATCAGCTCATCCCAGGGCTGCCTGGATCACCCCAGCCCCTGGAAAACCCGGCTGCTGTGGGACAGAGCCTTCGGAAGGATTTCCAACACGCAGATTTATGGATCAGGCAGATTCAGGATTGCTGGAGATCKCTCTCACCTTCTCTCCAAACTGGAAATGGGTGAGTGTAAACGGAGACCCTCCCACTGTCACCGAAACCGCGGGAAAAACAAAAACTCTCCAACAACATTTTTAATGTTACGGAGTCAAGGCATTACTTTATTTCCTGGCCAGGATGTTGTCCTAATGCCACAGAAATMATTTCATCCACACATAGCCCAGGTGTGCAGAGAAAATCATTCCAGGGCACATAAATTTTACATGATTCCCCACAAACTTTATACAATCAAAACCCATGGATCTTGATTCATGATGGTTCAACGTTGCGCAGTTCTCAGTATTTGGGTTCCTGTTGGATCTGGATTTCTTTGCCTCTGATGCTGATCAGGTTCTCATTTTTCTCTCTCTTTTCCCAGACCAGGTATCTCTGACCATGCCAGGGGGGAGGTTTGGGGCTGATGTTTCATTAACGACCCTCGATGATCATTAATTGTTGTTATCTTTTGTGCCACTCCCACTCTGTTGAGTGTGAAGCTCCTCAGGCCTCACCTGGTGGAACAATGAAAGAAACTTCAGCACCTTCCCCGGGGTAAAGGCAAACAAAATCTGACTGAAGTTACCTCAAAATTTGTTAAACCGATATATTTTCCAACACCACCCGTATCTCCCCAGCCCAGCCACCCCCCACCCCGAGGTGGCAAACAGAGCCCTCCTCCCTCATCTCCCCCCTTACCAGGGGCTGCCATCCCTCTCTGTGCATTCCTCGCGTTTATTCCACCGTTGGTGCAACAGGTCGGGCTCTGGGAAGAGGCTGCCGGAGATAATCCAGCCCTGTACCGTAACAACATCATCAGAAAGGGGGACCGAGGAGATAATAAACCGGCAGCAAAGCTGGAGAGCGCGAAACAAAAGAGGAACAGAGGAGAAGTGACAATGTTATCTTTGTTTAATGCTCCTCTGAGTCACCATTAGTTATTTAAGATATTCATCTGCCAGCTCCCAGCCACGGCAAATTAAGACATCCAACGGGTGCCGAGTTGGTTTGTTTTTGTTTTTTTGTTTTTTTTTTTTTTATTTCGTTGCCAAACAATTTGCTGTGATCCAAAAGGAGAGGGATTTTCCATGAATGATGCCTTTCCCTCCAACATTTGCTCCCACACCTGGAGCCAGGCTGGGCTCGGGCTGTGCTGAAGGGCTCCAGGTTTTCCTTCTCGTTCCACAGGCCTGGAACTGCAGTCCAGGGATGCTCTGGCACCAGGCAAGGGGCAGGAGGATTCTTCCATTTTTTATGCCTGCTCACACATGGGACTTACAGGATATCCTAAAGGAATTTATCCAGCACTACAAATGGAATTTATCCCCCACAGTAAAGGGAATTTCTCTACCACACGAAAATGCAAAGAAACACCGTGAGCTCAGTGGGCAAACACATCCAAACCATCTCCATCGTGTTGCAGCTCGCTTTGGAAGCCAGGAGAAGGCAGTGCCATGTGGGAGGGAGCACACTTGGGATTTCTCCTGGGCCTGGATCTTTCCGTGGTGGTTGATTCCCAGAGGCTGTGGCACAAGGACAGGAAGGAGGAGGACATTAGGGACAAGGACAGCAGCAACAGCTGGAATGCGGCTGCTGCACGGACAACGCACAGGGCTGGGAGCATCCCGGGAGTTCTGCCCTTTGGAGAGAGGATGCCATGTGGGGGAAAATAGCTCAGATGTGCTGCAGTTCTCCAATTATCAACAGGAATTATCAATTATAGGATAACCACAGATATCAGCGGAGACGGTGCTGTGGGAACTCAGGGGGTGACCCAAATGTCACCAAGAGCACCAAACCCAACCCCTGATGGTCTCTCACCTCAGAACCATCTCTTGTGCCATCTCACTTCTCTTCCAAATGTTGGAAATTATACCAGTTTAATTTTTTTTTCTATAACTTTAGTCAGAGATTTTGTTTGCTGCGGGGAAGGCGCTGAAGTTTCTTTGCAGGGCTTTGTTCCACCAGGTGAGGSCTGAGGAGCTTCACAGCTCAACAGAGCTGGAGAAGCATAAAAGATAACAACAATTAATGATCATCAAGGGTTGTTAATGAAACATCAGCCCCAAACCTCACCCCTGGCGTGGTCAGGGGCACCTGGTCTGGGAAAAGAGAGATAAGAATGAGAACTTGATCAGCATCAGAGGGGAAGAACTCCAGATCCAACAGGAACCCAAATCCTGAGAACTGCACAACGTTGGACCAATGAACATTGAACCAATAAAGTTCTCTGGGTTTGACTGGATAAAGTTTGGGGAAATCTTGTAAAATCCACGTGTCACGGAATGATTTTCTCTGCACACCTGGGCTGTGTGTGGATGAGATGATTTCTGTGGCACACCCTGGCCAGAACAACACCCTGGCCAGGAAATAAAGCAATGCCTTGACTCTCTAACATTAAAAATGTTGTTGGAGAGTTTTTGTTCTTCCTGCAGTTTTGGTCACACAGACAGCCAGGACCCTGGACCACATTTGCACCCCCCTGTGCATGTTTGGAGAGGCCTCTGCCCTGTGCCTCGAGCTCCCGCAATTAACTCAGCATCCCAGAGAGCAGCGAGAACGTGAATTTAACATACGGACTCAAAATAGTCCAGACAGTGCTTCCCTCAGGGCTCTGCAGGGAGAAAGRAGGCACCTGGAAAGGAGAAATGGGGGACAGCAAGGAAAGAAAGAAGTCAGGGCTGCCCAGCTTCCCTCATTCTGTGTCCGTGGAGAGGGTAAAAAGGGTGACAGAGGGACAGAGAGCCCTGGCTGGGTGAGTTTTCCCCTTRCAGAGGGGGCACRTTGGGCAGGGCTTGGAGCAGCCTCTCCCTCCCGGGGAGCCGGAGGTCTGCAAACCGGCCAGGCGTGGGATTGAATAAATTAATGAGSTGAGGAAGGCGGGCAGGAACAGTCATCTTGGCTGGTGAAAAAACAAAACCACAACCCACGAGAAGTGAGGATTTACGGCAGGGGTCAAAGGCTCCCAGTCCTTTTGGGGTTTGGGCTCAAAGCTCTGCAGGGTCCCTCGTTCYCAGCACGAGGGAATGGGACCAAAACGATCCCAACCCTATAACGAGCAGCAGAGCGGCCAGGAGGGCTGCATGGACAGATAATGCTGCGGAACGTTAAACAGCAGATTTAGCATTGTCAGGGAGCTCTGCTGCTGCCAAAAATGAGCAGGGGAAGAGGTGARGCATCAGGGAAGGCTCCGTATAATCCTGGTGTCAGTGGATGATTCGGGCCCTGTGGAATTCCTGCTGGATTGYGACCGATTTGGGACCATTCCAGCAGGAGCTTCCCTTCCCTCCTGTTTAAAAGCCCCGATAAAGGAAGATAAAATCCATCCCTGTACCCTCAGCAGCCTGAGCTGAGCAATTTCCTCACAGATCCCGAGCTTGAGATACATCCCCAAATAACAAAACTTCGAGTGGCACCTCTTCCTTGTCTGGAAAAAATGTGAGAGCTGGACCACCCCTCCTGCAGAGAGGATTTTTTTTGGGCCAGGACAGACTCCTTTGTGGGCTCAGAGCGGTGCCAGGGGGCCTCCCTCGTTATTGGGGTCGTCCTGCTTTGCCCCACAGTGCTGTCAAACATTCTATCGGCCCTAATGACTCTGCCTGGTCCTAATGACTCTGCTCGGCCCTAATGACTCTGCTCGGCCCTAATGACTCCATCACTGCCGGCCAGGGTTCTATTGGAGGCAGTGACCTCGGGCTGGAAGGCACCGGAGCCCATCGCCAATCTGCCAGCCCAGCTGTCACCCCCGGGCACAGCGAGGCCACCAAGCCCTTCCTCTTCCAGCTGCAAACGCTTCCAACAGCTCCCTGGGGTTCTCTTTGGAAAAGGTGTTGGAGACCTCGCTTGGCAAAGCCCCAGCCTGGCGCGCAGCGGAAAGAGCCGAACGTAAAAACCGTGATGTCCCCTACTTTTATTTTATGTGCTTATTTTATTTGGGGTGTTTATTTTCGAGGAGATTACCAGTAAATTTGATGTCAATACCGTTAATCCCCGTCTGTATTTACTGAGGGCAATTAGCTGGCGTTCCCGTTAAATATACACGATGGAGGGGTGGATATACAGTTTATACAGTATAATTAGATATATATGAACACATAAATAGATGCATAACTCTGTCTGCAGCGGGTGTTGGTGAGGAAGGACCAGGGTAATGTGCCGTGACAAAATTTATCTCGCACCGTATTTACACCCGGAGAGCTGGAGGAGTGCAGAGGGGAAACAGCACAGCGAGATGGGGGCAATGCCAGGGGGKTTTTGGGGAAGAAAAATGGGGTTTGGGACCTGAGGAATCAGCAGCAAGGGGAGAGTGTGTCATTTAGGGGATCCAGAGCAGAGGGAAGGAGCTGCGAATCCGGGAGCTGCCCTGGAGCAGAGGAGGTGGTTTGGGTGTGTTTCCCACTTTGCTCACGGTGTTTCTGCACGTTTTGCTGTGGGGGATAAATTCAGTTTGCAGTGCTGGAAAAATTCTGTTGGCAGTGCTGTATAAATTCCTTTTGGACATCCTGTAAATCCCGTGTGTGAGCAGGCACAAAAAAAAAAAAAAGAAAGAATCCTCCTGCCCCTTGCCCGGTGCCACAGCATCCCTGGACTGCAGCTCCAGCCCCATGCAGTGAGCAGGAAAACCTGGTGCCCTTCAGCACAGCCYGAGCCCAGCCTGGCTCCAGGTGTGGGAGCAGATGTTGGAGGGAAAGGCAATCTCAGAAAAGTGAAAGCTGCCATTCTCCGTTGGCATTTTCTCCAAAATTCTTTCCTAGGGTGAAATCCTGCTTTGTTCCAGCGGGAATCCTTGGCTGGGGTAGTGGTTGGATGATTTTCTGCTCCAGCCTGGCAGCTGCACTCAGTTTGGAGGGTCCACCAACTTCTCCAGAGCAGAGAGGGTGAGGGAGAGCTGGCATTCCATGGTCCTGCAGCTCTCGGGGCCTGTGGAAGCACAGGACAGCAGCTGAAGGGGCAGCTGCATTAGAGGGCTGGAGGGATTTCCTTTCTTTCCCATCCCTCCTTGAGAATTGCCATGAGATCTGGGGTCAGACAGCACCTCTGGACCTCACCCCAGCAGGAAGAGAAGGCACTTTGGAGATGGTTGGAGACAGATTTTTAAATCCAGGAAAATCAGACCCCAGTGGAAATTTTCCCACCCTTATCCCAGCTTCAGAGCGGGTCCAAATGTTTGACCCTTGTGCCTGTCCCCAAAAGTCTGTCCCTCACCTGGACACAGCCCAGCCATGCGCTCTGCCAGCTTGCAGAAGCCTGCAGGATTTGCTAAATGTGCAAATTATGGTTTATCACCGGCAGTTATACAAACTAGCCCTGCCATTTCCCCTGATCCATCCCTCCAGCAGCCTCTCCCGCTCCTGCTGGAGCTGCTGGGCTGAGCAGCGTGAGCTGCTCGTGTGTGTGCCTCCAACTCCATCATCCAAACCCCTGGGAGAGCAAAAAGCCTTCCTCTCTCTGCATCCGTAACTTCTGTCCCATCCCAGAGTGACTCTCAAGGGCCAACCCCTTTTTTTGCTTTAAAAACAAAGCCCATTTMTCCTTTTTTGTCCCCYTTCCACCTGTTCCTCCTTGGCTGCCCCCAGCCTGGTTTTCATCTCACCGTGGATTGCACAGAGGGTGTTCAAATCCTGCCTGCAGCTCCGTGGGGTGTGAAGCTGCCCCCACAAGGCTACCCGAGTCCCCAACATTCCCCGTGAGCTCCTCCAATATTTTCCCAAATATAAAGGACTGCAGGAATTCTGGGATCACGATGCCTCTTGCCTTCCCTCAGCTCCGTATCCTGCTCCTCCAGGGCAAAATGAGTTGGTGGAGTTAAACCTCCTCCTCCTCCCTTCAAGTTCTGCTCAGGGAATTTGATTCCCAGCCACTCTTTATGGCTATCGATCCCCGCGCTCCTGCCGGCGCTGGGAACTGACCCGGAACCGCAGCAGCCGTGGTGGGTTTATCAATCTCCTTAAGATAATGAGGAGCACGGGCAGCTGGAGAAGGGAATAAATGGTGTGAGTGARAGGAGTTTGTTTACACCCCAGAGAAGGGATACCTGCATTTCATCATGCCCAACCTGAAGCTGCCTTTGGATACTTGGGCAGGATTTGGGAATATTTATCCCAAACTCTTGTCCGATTGGGAGTAGATGCCAACTCCTGCTTTCCAAAGGTCTCCTTGCCTTGRAGAATCAATCCGTGAGAGCCCAGTYTGGGGATGGAAAAGTTGGATGAGAATCTCCGTGCCCATTAATGGATCCAAACCACCGTAAATCCCTTTTCCAGGCGGATCCCATCCCTGCAGATCAAGCCGGCCTCCCTTGCATCACCCTGCCGAGGAAAGCGCTGCTCGGCACGCACAAAACCAGCCCCGGAGGGATAATTATAATTTTGGCCTCTTTCCTATTGAAATGCTGCCTGCAATTAACTCCCAGCCCGGGAGCCAGCCGGAGCGTGGCCTTTCCCCGGAGCCGGGGTGGCTTCGGGAAGGGCTGGGATCAGCGCCCGCTTGGGTTCCACGGCTCTCCCACCGTTTGCGGTTCAATCGCTGTCAGCAAACCCGGCAATCCGAGGATGATTCAACTCCCCGGCGCYGCCAGAGCGAACCCCGAGCTCCCACCAGCGCGGCGGGGGCCGCGGGTTATCCGCGGATGCGTTTAAATCCCTCGCACAAACACATTCCCAGGGAGCAGGAGGTGGCCGGCAACGCGGAGTTAAAAATGAGAATTAAACGCGCATCTCCTCCAGGCTGGGCCACGGCCACAGCCCCCAATAATCGCTTCGCCGCTCYTCGCTGACCTCTCGGCGATGCAAATAGCTTTGCAGGGGAAGGGCTAATTCGTTCTCTCGGCTAAAAACGATCATCGCTGGCACAAAGCGTTCTGGGCGTGAATCCTTCGCGCAGCAAATAGCGGCATTAGCGGGTTCATTTTCTCCCAGCAGCGCTGGAAAAACTGCTTTTAGCCGCTTCCAGCGCACGGCACGGAGGCAGCAGCCGGAGGAAAGGGGTGGGAGATGGGATTGCGGGCGGATCTCCCGCCTCAGCCTRCACGGAACATCCAGCCCGAGGGCTGGGAGAACCCCCAGCCCCTCCTGAGGTGCCCTGGGCTAGGGATGGCTCCATCTCTGAGCAAATATTTGGGGAAATTTCTGCTTTTCCGGCGAGGGGCGCTCAGCATTGGGAATGGGGTGGATTCCTGTACAGGACAGCTCCGTGTCCTGCTCCSCCAGCGGAGTTTGGGGTTTCTGGACATCGCGATTTGCCTGCTGCTAATTGGAGTGGTCTAATTGGCGTGGCTAATTGGTGTGGTCCCACGTGTGCCCAGCTCTAAACCTCGCATCCCGAGCTCTGGGTGGTGGCTGGGTGTAAATCTTTATCTCCCGCAGTTTTTCCCGGAAAATGATGGAATGCGTAGTCAAAGCCCTGAAATTATTGGATGGATCGTTGCCAAAAACCGGCAAGGAAACGCGAGCTGCTGATYCTGTGCTTTATCCAGCAAGCAAAGCAGGGCTCAGCTGCAGGGGCTGGAACTCAGGGGTGGCTGTGGTGCTCCAGCTCAGGTGTGGGGTTAGGAACCACRTTTTAGGCTGATTTGGGGCTGTTTTTTTTGTCATCTACCGGGGACTCCGTGACTTTTGTGCAGCGCCGAGAGCTCTTGAGCATCAGAGAAACACAGAGTGGTTTTCGAATGGGATCTTCAAAGATCCTCGAATCCAGCTTTTATCTTTATCCCCATCAGGTTGCTCAGAGCCTCACCCATCGCGGCTGTGAATTTTATCAGGGATGGGCAACCTCATTAAAAAACATGCCTTCCTTAGATCTAACCTCAATTTCCCCCATTTAGTTTAAGGCCCTTACCCCTTGTAATGGGATATTCTGTTGCAGGATGGCACGTTCAGGGTTTGGGGTGCGGACATGCCGCTCTGGCAGAGTTTGGGGACAGGGCTGAGCAGTCATGGAGCGGATTCCCAGAGCCCAGGAATGCGCTGGAAGCAGCAGTTGGCTCCGATCGAGCGCTCTCCGAGGGTCAGCGGCGCCGCTTCGCTCTCGGGAAAGCCCACACGCCTTCCCCATGACAACCCGTTACACGCTCCCA
>NW_026623425.1:1276739-1283635 GCF_030028575.1 Malurus melanocephalus
AGTTGCTGAGTCGCTGCTCACGCTCAGCAGAGCTGCTGCTTCTGCTGGTCTAAACCCAAATCAAGGCGTTTGGGGTGATGGGAGTCAGTCCTTCCACGGGAATTTGTTGTGCCAGAGAATCCTGGGGAGAGCCGGCCGAGTTTCCTGGGCAAGAGCAGCAAGGGGAGAAATGGGAATGTTGGGATCAGAGAATCCTCTCCCTGCCCTCATTTTGTATCTCACCTGGCAAGGTTTGTAACCTGGAGTGACCTGGCAAGGGAGCAGGAGCTGCAATTCCAGGGGGAAAAGAAGAATTCTGAACAATTTTTGCGCTTTTGAAGGGGAGTTGGGTAGAGATGCCCCTCTGTCCCCCACAGCATCCACTTGGCAGCTCCAAGGCAGGAAAAGGAGCTCCAGCACCATCTTGGTGCTCCTCAGTGCCCAAATCCACACAGCCCTGACCCCCTGAACCCCATTTAAATGGGGAGAGCCCGGCCCCAGAGCATTCCAAGGAAGGGCTAAGCTAAAAACCCAGGATCCGTTCTGGACCCTTCACACGCCCCCTCAAGCACCTCGGGCGAGCTGCTGAGGCTCTCGGCAGTGAGACAGCATTAGCAGGCCTGGCCTACTTTGCAGGAATGTTTGGAAGACAAATTTGTGTTTCCCTGGGGAAAGGGACTCCTGGAAAACCTGTTTACCAGGCGGGCTGAGGCTCCCGGTTTGTGAATGACGTGCTAAGGAGCCTGGAACGGCCGTCTCCAGGGAGAAACTCGCTTTTTCTCCCTCTTCTTTTCCTTTTTTTTTTTCCCCATGGAAGAAAAAAAAAGCCCCCATCAAGATAAATTCCTGGCTATCAAATCAAAAGATCTTGGGTAACCTCTTCGGCTATTAAAGTCGAATAACGATCATAATGAGAGCTGCAGTTTCRCTCAGCTCCGGAGATAAAATAAAAAAAGCCAGGCCAATTTCTTTTTGCTTGCCAGCAGATAAGAGCCTGACCCAGATTGGCAGAGCTCAGCTGCCTCCACAGCTTTGATTTTTCTTGGGGGAGGTTCCGTTCTGGCTGGGGGACCCCAAACCCCGAGGTTTCAAATCTGAGGTTGTGCCTGGGTGGGATGGGRAGCGCTGGCTTTCGGTGCTGCCGCATCCTGAGCACAAAATTAGTTGAAAAACCAAAGAAAAGAGGGGGAAAAAAAAATAAACCCCTTCTCCAAGTTGCGAGTGCTGATCCCTTGGGAATTGCAGCCTGAGGTGGAGAGAAACAGCAATTAAAGCTTTGGAGAGGACCAGGTTTGTGCCGGCCCTCGGATGTCTTTGCATTAATTATATTTAGGAATAGTTTCTGCCAAACCTGGCRCTTCAGCGTCATAAAAAAGTTCCTTTTGTCGCTTTCCCCCTTCTTTTTGGCGTCCCAGCAAACGGGCAGGAGAGATGGAACGCGCTAAAAGAATGCCGTTTGACTGAGTAATGAATAAAGATTAATGAATTTCTGCTGCCGCAAATGATTCTATGGTAATTGCTTTAATAATGTAAAATTATTTTCTGCTTCCAACTATGATTGACGATACCCACGGAGCGTTTGAATCGTGGGCCTTGTGGGTTGGGATTTTTTCTTTTCTTTTTTTTGTGAATTCACTGATTAAATAACTAATATAATAGTTTACTCTTAATTTTTCTATAGGCGGCAATCACCCGCTAATTAATAGGGGCGCCGGGGTTGAGTGAACCCATTGTTTTGTGTATCGAAACTCCCCGTCAACTCCTGACTCCTCACCAACAAAATTCAGAGCAACAACTTCTTTTGCACTTTTTTTTTTAATTATTTTTTTTTTATTTTACACGTTAGGAACGTGAGCATTAATTACGTTTCCAAGCCAGCGGGTTGTTGGTGGGATGGGAWGTGAGGGATTTCATTTTGGGGTGGGACAGGGGTGAGACATCCTGTCCCAAAGCCAAAGGGCGAAGGAGAAAAACAGATTTTCCACCTTATTTTGGGGCAGAACCTGATTTTGTAAACATTTCATGTTCATTCGACCTTTCTGGGTGAGGGGTCCTCATGTGGCCYCCAAAATCTCGACACCTTTCTGTCTTTTTGGCGCCGGGGATAAACGAGGCGCGGCCTCGCCGCCTCGGCGGGGTGTTAATGAAGCGTTTAATCACTCGCTGTTCCTCTGCTTTGCCTCCCTTTTATTGGAGTTCGCGGGAATCACAGAAACACTCGAGCGTGGCGAAAGGCACCTATCGAACAGTCTGCGGCTGTTATTTGCCCCTGTGATGGGGAATTAATTGCCTTTTGATTAATGAGCCCTTCAGAGCCCGGCCCGAGCTGGGACTGAGGGGAAGGGGGAGAGAGGAGRGAGGAGAAAATCAGCGGCTCTGCTGCAACCTCGGCGTGCCAAGAAGGGGTTAAAGAGCCCAAAGCTGGATGGGGAGGGAGAAATCTTAGTCCTGGCATGTGTCAGAGGAGAGRGAGAGAGAGAGGAATTGGAGCAGCAGTTTAATTCTGTGAGTGCTTTCACGCCCCTTGAATGGAGAAGGGGAGAATTATTTCATTAAAAATATATTTACTTTTAATGCAACCATCAATATTTCCATCGGCGCTGATTGCGGAGAGGGCTGGGGTGTTTGTGTGGAGGAACACGGGGGAGCTGTGCCTCGTGGTCCTTCAGCAGTAGCTGATCCTTGTGCACACTCAGATCCCTGTGCACATTCAAATCCTTATGCACACTCACCTGGATCCCTGTTCACACTCAGGTCCTTGTGCACACCCACCCAGCTYTCCCCAAATTCCCACCTTTGGGGCTTGGGCGCTTTTTGGTGATTCCCAAAAGGATTCCCATTCCCATTCTTGMACCCTCCTTTTCCAGCTCTGACACCACTGGATTCAAATCCCTGTGGGTGTTTTGCTGTCAGGACCTTTTTGGGATCATTTCGGAGGTACCAGCCAACCCCGGGCCCCCTGGACCATCCTCAAATCCATCCCCGCTATGCCCCTGGCCTGGTTGGGGTCTGGGTTCTGCTGAGTGGAGGTGCCCTGGGTGAGAGGCTGCACCAGCAGGAGCATCCCCTAAACTCAGAATCTGGGAGCTGTTCCCTGGATAATTTGGAAGACTGCAGGATTCAGGGATTCTGTCAACATCCCTCCAAAGGTTGTACACTAAATCTCCCTCAGCCCTTCAGATCTGCATTCCTTCCCAGCGTCCAAATACTTCCCAGCTCCCCACTTGCCTGTCTTGTCCTCACCCTACACACAGGGATTGAAAGGATTTCTCCACAAAACCCTTTAAACCTCCCGGCTGGGCCCTGCTGAGTGGTGGCACACCCTGATGAGGCTCTGCCATCCGGGCGCTCCCCTCGGCTCTGACTGCAAGGACAGGGGCTTTGTGTGAAATACGGCTCCAGAAAGGGAAA
The DNA here is from genome assembly GCF_030028575.1 of Malurus melanocephalus. Lineage (NCBI taxonomy): Eukaryota > Metazoa > Chordata > Aves > Passeriformes > Maluridae > Malurus > Malurus melanocephalus. The sequence goes on from NW_026623425.1 coordinate 1,280,130, forward strand.
ACATAAACTAAACAAAAAAAAAGACAAAAAAAAAAACCCAAACAGAAAGTTTGCAGGGAACAATTTGCCTTTATCAGCGTGACCTTGAGGCTCAGCCATGAGCAGTGRCGATGGCAGCTCTTGCTCGGATCTCATCCTTCTCCCCCTCTCCGAAGGAGCTCCTGTCTCCCAGGACTGGCAGCACCATTCCTTATTCCCAAGGCCTGGGCTGTGCTGGGGTCKCTGTTATTTTSTTGTTTATTTGTTGTTTTTCAGTATTCCCAAGGCCATGAGGAGCAAACCCCACTTCCCACGAGGTCGCTCTGATGATTCCCAGCCTGGATGATTCCCAGGGATGAGGATCTGGCTGGCAGTCAGGCTCCCAAATTCCATCCCCTCCAGCTCTGCCTCTCCTTGCCGATGCAGCTCACGGCTCCCTTCCCGCTCTCGTATTTCAAGTGGAAAATTCGGCGAAAACAAGAAATTAGCAGGACATTCTTAGCAAGCAGCACCATCTATTAGCGACAAGGCTTTTTTTTTATTTTTTTTTTGGTCCTTGCTGGGCACGTGTTTGTAGCAGAGCTGTTGAGGAATGGAGCCATCAGCGGAAGCTGAGAGCCTCTGGATCTCCCTTCTCCTGCTCCCATCGCTCCACATCTCCCCGAAGGAAAAGGTCGCCCCGAAGCCTCTGGTGAGAGGCGAAGGCGATTTGCTGATTTTTCTGGAAATGCTGTTGGAATGATATTAATGTCCAGCTCTGCAGGAAGGATCAAAAGAGCCTGGGAGGCAGTGTTGGACACGGAAYGGAAATTGTGCTCTGTGGGGAGAAGAGAGGGAATTGGAAACTTCCTGGCTGGAGAAGCTGGGTGTTTAAACCAACCCCRAAGTTGCTTTTGCTGGATCCGGCCCACGGAGCAGAAATGAGGACAGAGAGCCCCAGAGGGCTCCGATATTTCATCTCTGTCCGGAGCAGGCTCTTCCTGAGCTGTTTTTGAGACAGCCCTGCAGTCAGCCCTTTGCCTTTTATTGCCACAGTCTGTTCCACTTCCCATCCAATCCAGCCCTGGATCTTTTTCCTGCGAGCTGCTGCCCAGCCCGTTGTGGCCCATCTGGTGTTTGTGTGGAGCTGTGCTCTGTTCTCCCTCAATTTCACCAGTTTTATGGGGTATCTCAGACTTTCTCCCATTTCCCACTGCTGGCTCTCAGCTCTGGTTTCGGTTCTGTGCCCTCYGAAGCGCCGCTGGCCTTTCCCGAGGCGAGCCCTGTGCGGATCCAATAAACGTCTGCTCTCTTCCATCACCGCGGAGGTTAATTGGAATATTGAATCACGCCAGATGAAGACAGGCTCCGGTTGGACAGGGAGCCCTGGATTATCCCTCTCCAGGTACAGCCCCATTGCCACATGAAGCTGTTCCCAGGAGCCGAAGAGAATGTCACAGCGAGGGGACAGCTCAGAGATCTTCCCTGAAGTAAGGACAGATGACATCTCCTGTGCCCTCCCCGCCACCGGTCCTGCCACCCTGTCACCGCAGGAAATTAGATTGATTTGACCCAATTTGGTCTTTATAAATTCCCCTTGGCTGTGTTTTCCTCTGTCATTCCAGGTGCTCACCTTGTTGGAGGCAAACTCCTCCTCCTCCTCCCCTCTCCTGAAGGCAGGAGTTGCCTCTGCCCTTTCCCACATTTCTGCACYGTCATCTTCCCAAATATCACCGTATTGGCCCCAAAATTGTGCTCAGTGGCTCTCAGCATGCCTGGGGACAGATCTGGAGAGCTCCTGCCTTAGCTGAGCCTGCTCCAAACCACCCTGTCCCTTCCCAGCCTGATCCTCCTYGGCGTTAATCGCGTCGGACACAAACTCACAGCGGATCTGTTTAGCAAAAGCTAAACTGGAAGAGGCTTTCGCCATCTCAGCATCATCTGGAGCAGCCTTCCCTCTTCAGCCGCTCTGACATTTCCAAACGGCATTTTGATTTTTTTTTCTCCCTCAATTCAAACKGACTTTTTCAGCTGTTTTAAAATGTAAATCGATTTCTGCTAAAAAAAAAAAAAATATGGAAGCGTTTTAATGACGTGACTGCAATTGTTGAAAGAAAATGGTCTGGAAGAGCAAAATGTTTCTTGCTACTTGTGATCAATTCTCTTTGGAATGATTATTCACGGTGAGACCAAAAATTGAGAGGTTTTGAAAGGGAAAAGACTCAACTCCCCCCAGATTTTTGTAATTTTGTTTCTCAGCAGTCAGAAGCTCCACACTCACCCTGCCATGTGCTGGCTCAACCAGAGCTGCAGTTATTTCCCTGCAAGATTTCCCTGGGCCAGGAAACTCTGGATTCTCAGGCAGCTCCATCTGCATCGGCAGCAATCCGTGCCACCAGCCTGAACCCACACCAGGCAGAAATGTTGAGCAGAAATATCTTGTCCCACGCACAGCAGCTGAAAGCTGGTGAACGGGATGGGGAGGACTGGAAATCCAATAGGGAATGCTCTTTAGGGTTATTTTCATCCAGCACAGATCATTAGGAAGAGCTCTGTTTGCCCAGAAACCTCTGGGGTGAAGCAGAATTTGAAATCAGACTTTTTTGCTCAGTTCAAGCCGAGGTCCGAGGCACGGCATGAGCCACTGTGTGAAATTATTTGCCTGTTTCAGCTCCAGTCTTGAGCAGGGTGAGATTTTATCCCCTGATCCTACCAGGAGATGATCCCAGGAAACCTCTGCTCCGGTTCAAACCTTCTCCTGCCTTCCGGTGGGAATAGATTTGTGGCCCAGCTCCTCTCATGTAAGCGTTGTCCTTTGAGTGGCTCTGCCTCGCCCGTGCCTGGGTGATGGATGGAGCAGGAGCCCATTTGCCATCTCAGTGTCTGCCACAACAGCTGCTGCTTCAGCAGGGAGAGGGATGGCGGTTATGTGGGAAAACAGCTTTCCCTAAAAAGGGAATCATTCCAAAAAGCAGCCATYGACTTCCTAAAATCAACACTCAAGCACTTTTAGCAGATTGGAAATATTTGGTGGAGAACRGAGTCAGGGAGTTCAGCACAAACAAAATGGTAACTTTGCTTCCAGAAGTTAAAGTYTCCATCTTTTCCCCTTTGGTTTTGGCTGACCAGATGCTTGAAATTGAAAAAAAAAAAAGAGAATTGTTTCAGAGGATAGATCTCCCAGCAATGTAGCCAGGCTGGGATAGAAAACTGAGATTCAGAGTCCTGGGACAATTCCTGAATCCACCACCAGTGATCCATGGATGACTGCGAGCCAGTCCTTTGCTCCTGGTCTGCATTCCCTTATCTGAAAAGCAGGAAAAGGGAATTCATCCTGCTCAGGTGCCAGAAGGGTCTGTGGGGCTGTTTGAGAAGCACTCAGGGAGACAAAGGGGTGGGAATGGTCTTGTGAAGAGGAGAGGGGTCAAGGTGGAGCAGGGCAAAGGTGGAGTAGGGTGAGGATGGTCCAGGATGGAGATGGAGCTGGATGGAGATGGAGCTGGGTGAGGATGGAGCTGGGTGAGGATGGAGCTGGATGGAGATGGAGC
>NW_026623425.1:1283830-1289460 GCF_030028575.1 Malurus melanocephalus
TGAGTATGGAGCAGGGTGAGGATGGTCCAGGATGGAGATGGAGCAGGATGGAGCTGGAGGAGGATGAGGATGGAGCAGAATGGAGACGGAGCAGGGTGAGGGTGAAGCAGGATGGAGATGGAGCAGGAAAGCTCCAGAGCTCCTCTAGGGAGTATCCAGCAGGGAAGAACCCCAATGTCCTGGCCCTTAATAGGTTTTGCTGGGCCCCATTTCACTGCCCTGGTGGTTGTTGAGCCGGGTGAACATGGAGCTCTGCGCCTTCACCACCCTTAGATTGTCACCATCACTGTCACCGTCACCATCACCGTCACCGTCACTGTCACCATCACTGTCACCGCCACTGTCACTGCCACCATAATTACCACCATCACTGTCACTGTCACCATCACTGTGACCATCACTGTCACTCTCACAATCACTGCCACCATCACTGTCACCATCACCATCACTGTCCCTGTCCCTGTGCCCCCTCAGCTCTGCTGTCCCCACAGAGGGGTCCCAGCCCGGTTCCAGGGTGATCCCCACCCCCTGCCGGGGGAGGGGAGGGCAGGGCAGGATGTGCAAGTCCCTCAATCACCCATGGGAGCTGTCACCCTCCTGATGGCCCTGGGACAGCCCTCCTGAGCCCTCCGGGAGGCTCGGCGGTGACAGAGGCGGCTCAGCGGCCCGGTTTGCTGTCCTGCACCTCTCCCTTCCCCTTTTTCCGTCTTCCCTGCGAGCCGCTCCCTTATCCCGCGGTTTGGGATGAAGATCCCATCGATCGGGAGGGACTGGGGGTCATTTCCATCCTCCCGCCCGTTCCCGTCCCTCCTTCCCAGCCCCGAACTGGGCGAAGTTCGGCGGCGGGAGCGAGGGAGGGATGGTTGCCATGGAGACCGGCACTGCCTTCCTCCCAGGARGAGGAGGAGGAGGAGGAGRAGACTGCGGGATTTCAGAGCAAAGCCATTCCCCTCCAACTCTGAAACTCAGCCAGGAGCTCTGGGACACCCTTGGGTCGCCCTTGGGGCCACCGTGGCTTCCTGCAGGCAAACAGGGCCTGGCTGCGGAGCTGGGGATGGGCRGCAGCACCATAAAAATCCTAAAAGTCCCAACTCAGACCTGGCACCCGGATCCGAGGAGGGTTCTGTCCTCCTGGAAAGGACAGTGTGAGGACACTGGGATGGGCAGGGTGGGGACACGGGGGAGGAGAGTGTGGGGACAGCGGGAAGGGCAGTGTGGGGACACTGTGGAGGGCAGTGTGGGGACACTGGGGAGGGCTGTGTGGGACACTGGGAGGGACAGTGTGGGGACACTGGGAGGGACAGTATGGGGACACTGGGAAGGACAATGTGGGACACTGGGAGGGCAGTGTGGGGACACTGGGAATGACAGTGTGAGGACACTGGGAGGGACAGTGTGGGGCACCTTGGGAAAGGACACAGGGGACAGTCCAGAGCCCCTCATTTCCAGGAGCTCTCCAAATTTTCAGAGGGGTTGTGCAACCTCCCAGAGCGCCCGAATATTGGGGAATCCTTTTTTTTAACATTTTTCCTGCTGTGCCCCCGAAATCAGCACAAAGCACTGCAGGAGACCCCTGAACCCTAAACCCTGCGCTTCCATCTCCCTTTTTGGGATCCACAAGAGGCCCCACCCCACACAGATCCCTTTGTTCCYGGGCTGCTCGGGATCGCCTGTCATTATTTCCAGGGATTATTTCYGTGGCAATTGTTGATTATTTGAGTCTCCTGTGGGAATGCTTCCCCRGGAAAGGAAAAGCAAAGAACCAGCACGAAGCCTGGGTGAGAAATTCCGATCTGGAACGAGCTCAAGGAGGGAATAAATAGGGGAATAAATGAAATAAATAAAAGCCGGAGGGGGAAGGAGCGAGATGGCCTTGCCGTGTCAAGATAACTGTACCTTGTCCCCTTGCTCTGCAAACTCTGCTGAGCAGATTTATTAGTTTTAATTAACAGGAGGGGGAGAGAAAAAAAAAATGGAGCTGGGAATACATCCAAATTTCAACTCACAAAATCACTGCTCCTTCCTCAAGATTGAGAGAGAAAGAGTGGGAATGACCGGAATAATAATCAGGAAAGGGATCTGGGTGCCAAGAAAGCCACTTCCCTGCCTGGGCTCTGCTCTGGCTCTTGGGGTGAGCAGGAATTTGTTCAGAGCAGGATGGGAAGTCCTGGCAGGGTCAGAGGTCAGGGCTGGGCCTGGGYGAAATTCAAAGTGGGGCAGATAAAATTTTATATCTGAACGTTTCCTTCAGTAGAAAAATGGGGCTGGGTTTAAGGTTATGTCTCTAAGGACAGTTTTACACAGAAAATGTGGAGTTTTTTTTCATTATGAACCCAAGACTGAGTGGTTTGGGGACAGCCAGTCTCTGATACRCCCTCAGTGGCCACAGGGACATGTCCCCACACTGTCCTGGGCACTGGGGAATGGGATTTTTGTGCCCAAACACCACCAACCCTCTCCCCATGGGGCACTCTCCTGGATGCTGGAAGGAAGGTGTTTAACTTCAGCCATTTGCTTATTCCTAGTAGCAGGAGAGACTTAAAAAAAACCCCATAAAAACTCAATTTCCAGTCCACAAAACACTGACAATCCAAACCATCTGAAAGAAAAACAGTGCTGCCTTTTATTTATTAGTGTTTTTTTCCTGTTGGCATCTAGTCAGCGTTGGCTGCTGAGGATTTATGAGGATAAAATGTGGTTTTTTTCCTGTCAGAACGACCTGGGAGGGAGCCCTGGCCTGGGAGCATCTCCCTCCTCCTGCACTCCAGGACCATCAGGAGTGCAGCCTCATTAGCCCAGCTAATTAGCCTTGATTAATAACTGAGCGTTGAGACATTCCTGGGTTTCTCTGTGGCACGGGAGGTCCTGGCTCTGGGAATTCGCCTCTGGTTTGGTGCAGAAATTCCCTTTTTTGGCTCTCTGCACCTCTGCTCCCTCTGAGGAGTCCCAACATCTTCATGAGGCCCTGAGTTCTTCAGGACAGAGCAGAAAAATGGGTTTTGCTTTTCCCCTGCTGTTCCCATCCAAGTTTTCCTGTTGGAAACTGTTTGGGAAGAGCCACGAAAGATCTGGCTGCCAAAATCTCTGGGATCTGAGAATCTGGGAATTTTGACCCCATGATCCCATCCCTGCCCTTTCCAGATGTTCCAGGAGGACACACGGCCTCAGTCTCCAGGAAACAGAGCTTTTTATCTTGAACTCYTCACAATTCCAACAGGTCCCTGAGGAAAAACACCAGCGAGTTTTATTAAAAATAAAAAACCCTCGCAGAGACGACCAACGCTTCGTCTTYCAGATTTACCGGGAGCTGCCGGAGACAGCGGAGAGAGAGCGGAAAAGGCTCTCAGGGAAGAGCAGGACGTAAATCAAGAGAAATAACGGCAGCTGGAGCCACGGGGATGGGGCACGGGGACATGGGGTTGGTGGCCAAAACGCTGGGAACGGCAAAATTCCCAGAGAAAAGACAGCTCCAGGGTCTGGCAGGAGAATAATCCAGTTGAAAAACCAGCTGAAAGCTGAGTTCTGGGATGAAGATCATCCCTCTTCATCCTCATCCCATGGAGGTTTCGAGGCAGAGAGCTGGAAGGACTCCACGGAGCGAGCTTCGGGTGAGGCAGGAGAAAAGGGTCCCTTCTGCTCCAAACTCGTTTGGCCAGAAAGGTGAAAACTTCAGTCACCCGTCAGATAGGAAATTTTACGATGTTTTGTGCATTTTAAATTAATTTGTATCCGATAAAAGCCAAACCTCTGCGACCTTCCACCTCTCGTGCTGTTAGAAACGCGAATATCACAGATTCTGCACCACAATTTTTGGGGACCCGACCACCTGCAAGATCTCAGCCCATCTGTGCCTGAAACGTGCCCAGGTGTGGGCAGGTTTGGGGGTGGAAAGGTGAGAAACAGAAYCAGGGAAGGTGTGATTTTTTACAGCCTCAGTTCCCCGGGGAAGCGATCCAACAAGAGAGGTCAGATCCCGGGTCCCGTGGCATATGTTCAGATTACTTCATCAACGCTCTGGCTGAAACATTTCCATGGCAGAAAATTGGTCTTTTTTTTAGAAAAAAAAAAAAAAATCCTAAGTATATTGGTTTTTTCCCCCAATTGAAAAATGTTGAAATAATGTAAAAAAAAAAAAAAAAAAAAAAAAATTAAAAAGCCAGAAAAAAGCCAAATGAAAATCCAGGCCAAACTCGAATGTTGAACAAATAGAGACATTTTCACTTTGGAAGCAAAAATCCAAACAGATCTGTCGAAAACAGAAATAATTTCATCCGAACAGCACCACTGACAACCTGGTCTGCCATCGATTGCTAATTCCATGCCAGACCACTGGCAAAGTGTGGGATGAGGAGCTCTGGAGCAAAATTCCCAAATTTTGGCTCATCCCAAGCTCAGCCCTATGAGGTTCTTCAYCTCATTTTTTGGTTTTCCATGCAGGGTTTAAAGGGGAGCAGAAAAAGGATGGAAATCCCAGGAYYTCCCCAGCTCTGAATCCTCCRGAAGAGAGTGGGAATGTTTGCACAGAAACATCCTGGCACGGAGCCACCTCCACAACGGGGAAAAAAATAAATAATAATAAAAAAAAAATCCAAACAGAAAGAACATGAAAAATTAATAAGGGTTTTAGATTATTACATTTCCCAGGACTTGCTGGATCGTGGCTCTCAATTCTCAATCAATCACGTTTCAATTGGGCTGATTAATTTTCTGAAATGCTTTGTTGGCTGCGTCGGATGTGCTCCTGTTCCTGGGGAGACAAGCCAAGGCCAGGGATGGAATTTGGGGAATCGTGGGGGGGTTCCAGGGATGGAATTGGGGGATTAATGGTGGGTCCCAGGATCAGAATTGAGGAGGGTCCCAGGGATGAAATTGGGGAATTCATGATGGGATCCCACAGCTGGAATTGGGGGAATCATGGCAGGATCCCAGGGCTGGGATTGGGGGATTCATGGGGGGGTTCCAGGGATGGAATTGGGGGAATCATTAAAGAGGTCTCAGGGCTGGAATTGGAGGAATCATGAAGGGAGTCCCAGGGATGGAATTGAGGGAATCAATAAGGGGATCTCAGGGCTGGATTGGGGAGGGTTCCAGAGCTGGAATTGAGGGGATTCTTGGAGGGGTTCCAGAGTTGGAATTGGGGGAATCATTGGAATGTCCCAGGGCTGGAATTGGGGGAATCAAGAGTGGGTTCCAGGGATGGAATTGGGGGAATTGTGGGGGGGCCCCGGGCTGGAATTGGGGGATTTACAGTGGCGTTCTGGGGCTGGAATTGGGTGAATCATTGAGAGGGTTTCAGGGCTGGAATTGGGGAGGATTCCAAAGCTGGAACTGGGGGGTTTCTTGGAGGGGTTCCAGGGTTGGAATTAGGGGAATAACGGGGAGTTCCAGGGCTGGAATTGGAGGATTCATGGGGATGTCCCAAGGCTGGAATGGGGGGAATCAAGAGGGCATTCCAGGGATGGAATTGAGGGAATTGTGGGGGTGTTCCAGGGCTGGAACTGGGGGATTAATGGGAGGRTACCAGGGCTGGGATTGAGGWTGATCCCAGGGCTGGAAYTGGGGGATTYWTGGWGGGGTTCCAGGRCTGGAATTGGGGGATTCTTGGAGGGGTTCCAGGGTTGGAATTGGGG
>NW_026623425.1:1292102-1296656 GCF_030028575.1 Malurus melanocephalus
GAGTTGATTAAATGCCCTGAGCTCTGGCTGCGAAAATGTTTTGAAGCAACTGTAACTACCTTTATTTTCTACATAATTCTTGCCTTGTGTTGCTTCACACCCTGCACAGCTCCAGCTGTAATTCCAGAGGGAAGGGTTTTTCTTGCCACATGTGGGAAACGCCGCCCCACAGCCTGGTCCGGTTCTCCAGGCTGTTCGTGGGGTAGAAGATCTCCTGGGAATGGCTGCGAAGAGCTCGTGGAAGGGGTTGGGACAGCAGGGAAGCGATTTGGGAAGCTCCACACCCATGGAGATGAGTTTAAAGGGTCCTTTGGGGTGCTCCACATTCACGGAGCAGAGTTTGAGGGGTTCTTTGGGGTGCCCCAAACCCACGGATCTGAGTTTGAGGGGTTGTTTTGGGGTTGCCCCACATTCATAAAGCTGAGTTTGAGGTGCCCCCCATCCACAGAGCTGAGTTTGAGGGGTTGTTTTGGGGTGCCCCACACCCATGGAGCTGAGGCTGGGGTGATCTTTGGGGTGCTCCACATTCGTAGAGCTGAGTTTGAGGGGTTCTTTGGGGTTCCCCAGACCCCTGTGGGTCTCAGCATCTGTGAGGTTAAGCCTGCTCTGAATGCCCCAACTCAAATCTCCTTTATTGGGTGTGACCCCAAATCCGTGGGATTGGTGGGGGAGGAAATTCATGGATCGGTTTTGGGGTGCAGGGGAGAGCCCCGAGCAGCAGCAGCTGAGAAGGGCAGAGTCCAACCACAACCAAGGAGAGCAAGGGGACTCAAAATCCTAAAATAAATCCTATTTGAGACCTTTTTTCCCCTCGCTTTAATAGGATTTATTTTAGGATTTGCATCTGGAGATCCCTCCCCCTCCGCTCTGGTGGAGACCCAGCGCTGAGGAGAGTTTTTAACGCTRAAGTTCAGCTCTGTGCAACCCCTGAGCTGATTTGGGATGGGATCCTGGGCTGCTTTGGGATCGGGGCAGCGTTGGGATGAGGGTGGAGATGGGGCATTGTAGGGTCCCTCAGCAGCAGGAATCACGCGGGATGAGCTCATTCCCAGAGCTGAAGGATTGGCAGGAACACGGAGAGGACGGCTGGAAATTAAAAACAAACAGAGGAGAGCCAAGAACCGTTTATTTGGAGAACATTTCGCAGTTTTTTTGYAGGGTTTGGGTTTAGCCTGGCACCTGTTGATTGTGTTTGCTCTGGGATGAAGATAAACGTTGTCACCTGCTCCCGTCAATCCTTCCCTCCCCAAAAAMCCCTTTCTTTTAGGAATTCGCCCCAAGTGACCGGGAAAGAGGGAGAGATGCGGGATCGCATTGATGATTAATTCATTGTCATTACTGATTCCCCGAGGGGAAAAGGAATCATTTAACCCTGAAAAGGATCGAGAAGAGCTCAGGATTCCCTGTTCCAGCGAGGAGCAAAAAGTGGGACAACAAAGCAAGGAACGCTCGTGTCCCTTCTGTTAGTCACCGCTGGCCCAGGGGGCCTTTGCATTGCCGTTAAAACAAGATATGGGATCAGAAATAGGRGGAATATGAGTAAAAATGAATAAAAATGAGCAAATATGCAAACAGACCCCCAAATCCAACAGCAAACAGGGCCASGATGGAGAGGGGAGAATCCGAAGAGGGAGGGAGGATTTATAGGGACATGAGGATTCCTCGCTCTCCGCTGCGTTATTCTCCTTTTAATGATGTTGTGTCCAGGGAAATCCCATTCTCCGCTGCCYGTGCAGAGATGGGGATGCAATTCCAGCCAGGAAAGCTTTTCCTGATGGATTTAGAGGGATTCAGGAGAAGTTTTACCCTGAGCAAAGATCCCAAACCCCGCCCGTGCTACGCCCGACCCGAGACACCTCCAAAGGATTTACCCCATTCCTCCCATCGCTCCCTCTACAACAAGAAAACTCTTAAAACCAGGAAGGCAAAAATATGCATTATTTTTTCCCCATCTTTCCACACTTTGAAGACCCAAGGAAACAAACCAGCGATTCGCAGTTTTTTCCTGAACGAGCGAAGAAAATGCCGCCGAGATGGCGTTAATTGGGTGCTAATGAGCCATTGCCCTGATCAATCCCCACCCTCCTCCTCCTCCTCCTGCCGACCCCCCCGGAATTCCGGAACATCGGGAGGGAAAAGCGGGGAAAGCGGAGAGGGACCGGCGCGCACGGAATGAGCTGTTTGCTTTGCCCCGATGGTCGCTATTAATAAAACATTCCATTAAATCGGGGCTGGAAGGGTGTAATTGGGATCATCCATCACATTCCCGGGGGAGAGGAGCTCCCGCCCGTCAGCCGAGCGGAGTGGCCGCTGTCACCCCGGTGCTGAGCAGGGACAGGGTCTGGATCAGTCCCCTCCCCGGAATCAGCGTAATTTTTGTCCATTTTTACTTTTCAGGAGCTGGGGGCAGAAGGGAATATCCGTGGGGACTCCATGAGTCTGCTGGGATTTGGGATTGAGGGTTGGGGATTTGGGATGTCTCATCCCTGAAGATGAACAGGATTTGGAGCAGCCTGGTCTGTGGAAGGTGGCCCTGCCCCTGGCCGAGGTGGTCGCTGAGGTTCCTCAAAGCCGCTCTGATCCATGATTTCGGATTGGGTGGCGATCTCTGTCYGTGGCCGGCTCCTCCACACTCCCAACAGACACAAAACTCCTCAATTCCCTCTGCTGGGAATCCACAATGTCCCCTGGGATTCCCTCCAGTGAATTCCCTCGCAGAAGGAGCACAGCAGTTGGAATTTCAGCCACTTTTCAGGGCAGCTGGAACCATTCTGGGAAGAGCTGCTCCAACAACAGGAACTGGAGATTTTGCCCAGTCCCAGGATTTTTTTGTTGGGCGATTTCACCTCTTCCTTGGCAGCAAATAACTCATCCTTCATTCCCAGAGGGGCACAGGCATGGAGAGAATTCCCTGTGCCTGCAGCCAGCCCCAAATTCCCACCTTGRCCCTACATCGAAAATCCCACAGAGGGCTGCAGAATTCCTGCATCTCCCAGAGTTTCCTGCCCTTAGGCCGGGCTCTGTTAAATCCCTGTTCCAGCAGCTCCTCGCTGCCACGTCCAGGCTAAACCTCCAGCTGGAACTTTGTTTAGTCCCATCTCTCCGAAATTTAATAAAACCTTTAATATTTCCCCCGCCGACCGTATTTGTCACTTTAACTCACAGCCCCTGACGGCTCTGAGACATCAAACAGGTCAAATCCCTTTGGTCTGGCACTGCGCAGGATTTGCTCCAAATTCAATCCCTAACTCTTTCCCGAATCCTCAGATTTTCCTTCAGATCTCCGAGACCGGCAGGACTAAAAGCCCTAGCCAGACAATTCATTAGGAATGTTCTCTGTTAGGGAAGTAAAACCCCCAGTGATCATTTTTCTGTTTTTACGTTTTATTTCCCCATATTTATGTTTTATTTTCSCATCCCTGGTGCTGCTAAAACAGCAGATGAGCGGTGCCACGCACATTTATCAGGCTTAAAACGAGCGCTAATGACCCCACAATAAAAACAGAAGGGTGGCCGGTGAGGCAGAGATTAGGGAAAAATAAGATAAATGCACGTGGGCTGATGTTTTTAAAGCGTGCCCCTAATTTCAGAGCATCGGGCCGCGATCGCAGCTGAAAATATGGCCATCCATCACAATCCTGTCACGGGGAGAGCCCGGCAATCGTCTGGACAATGAGGAGCAGAAGGAAAAGCCGCGTTTCTTACGGCGCTAATGCAGAGCTGAGCGATCCGAGAGGAGGATATTCCATTAACGGCACAAATAGATCATCATAAAAGAGCGCTCTGACGTGTCAGGGCTCTCACCCGGGGAGAGAAAAKCTGGGAGAGAAATCCCAGATGGAAAAAGCCTTTTAATGGGGGTTGGTGCCTTCAGAGCTCGGATCCGAGGATTTTGGGGGTTGGGGTTCAGCTCCCGGTTCTCCCTCGGGTTATTCCAGCCTGAGCTCTGCCCCAGCTCAGCTTCCAGCCCCAAAAGTGCCTTTTCCTTGCTGTTTGCCAAGGTTTTTGAGGGACGCAAGGACCAGCGGACGGAGCAGGGTGTCAGGACACCCCATCCAAGTGTCGGGGACCTCCCTGGCAGCCACTTCCCGGTGTCCTTTCCCCGGATCCAGCCCATCACCCACTCCTGTCGCTGACTAATTGTTTCTCTGAGCACCCAGGATTAATTACTGGCATTTCATCTCCCGGGAGAGCGCTCGGTGAATTCCAGAGGGAGGAATTCCCGGATCCACGCTCTGGGAGCTGCCGGGTTTGGGGTGCTTTTCCCAGGGCACGGCCACCTCAGCGCCGACACCACAACTGCACCATTCCAGCAAAGCCCTGACCCTACAAACCTCCCCCAGAACTCCGGATCCCATCCCAGCATCCCAATCCCACGCCAGGCAGCGGGAATCAGCCAGGGAAGGAGGAATTGGGCTCTTCYCCGCGGCTCCAGGGCCTCGCTGTTGTTATCGCCCACCTCACAATCAGTTTGTATTGTTTGGAGAGCTCCAGAGCGAGCTGGGGCTTCCAGGAAGAGGAGGAGATATTTTTTTGTGCTGGGCTGGAATGTTT
>NW_026623425.1:1297183-1304288 GCF_030028575.1 Malurus melanocephalus
GGCCAGCAGAGCTGCAGGCACAGGGGAGCCCTCGGAGGGGAGCCCCACCCGGACCTTGAGGGCACCTGAGGGGGTTCCCATGGCTGGTGAGTCCCTGCAGCCTCCTTTGAAGCCGCCCTGCTCCGTTTGAAGCGCAGAGTTTTCACCCAGAGCGGGGATTTCAACCCAAACAGAATCCCGGGCTGGGGAGCTGTGCCTGGCTGCTGCTTCTTTTGATCCATGATGTTTATTTCCATGGATGTGTCCCTCAGGAAAGCCTCGGGACCCTGGGGTCCCCTCTCCAGAAGCTTTGCTGAACGTTCTGGGAGCTCAGCTTTCCTGGGAAGGTCCAGCTCGGGCTGAGCCAATTCTCATTGTGCTTTTTTGTTTTCATCCCTGTGGTTTGGATTGAGCCCTAAAGAGCTGCAGGGGTTTTTTTTTTTACCTTTTTTTTTTCTGGGATCTTTCCAGGATGCTGCCTTCCCTCCCCCTGCACTTGTTGGAGTTTTTGAACTGTGAAAAACCAGGAGATAAATCCACTCCTAACTCTGGAGCTGGAGCAAGGATTAGGTGTTGTCAAGTGGCTCCAAAGTGACCATCACCATCACAATGGTGACCACGAGCGTCCCCCAGCCTGACCCAACAGCAAATTTAACACTGGGACCTCTTGCAAGAGAGATCTGGATAAATCCAGACCTCATCCTTCAAATGTTTTTTGGTTTTTTTTGGACACTGGTGGTTGGAGAAGAGCTCTTGGTGTGCTATTAATAAATTTTGGCTGTGTTAAAGCCTAGGCAGTGGCCCAGGGAAGTCCTGGTGGGAATCTTCTCCTGGCCTTCTGGGTGGGGAAAGGTTTGTGAAGTTTTTGTGGGGTTTGGAGYGGGTTTGTTTGGGTTTTTTTTAAACTGATTTAGGGCAGCTTGGGGCTAAATGGGTTTCCCTGGGTTGGCTGCTGTGGGGTTTCTGCTGTGGGAAGAGCTGCCCCAGGGGAGTCTCCTGCCACAGCCACTCCCTGAAAAAGCCAGGGGAGGTTGTTCTGTGGGGCTGGGACGTGATGGAACCCATGGAGGGTTTGGGAGATGCTCCAGGAGGCAGCTGAGTCCCAGCAGGTGAGGAGAGGGTCTGGAGCAGCTGCCGAGGGGGAGGAGTGGTGGATCTGGAGGATTTTGTGGGGATCGGGCTGAGCAAGCTCCTGGTTTGGATCTGCTGCAAACAGAGGTGGTGACACCACACGGGGCAGCCACAAAATCCCATTTCAGCTGAGGAATCGATGCCGAGGACACAGCTCAGCCCTGCAGCCCCTCCTGAAGCCTAAAACCGCCTGGGGCAGGGGCAAAGTCAGGCTGAGCCCCACAAAGGACCCAAACCCACAGGGGAGAGGGTAGCTCTGAACATTTCACCTGCCCGGTGCTGTCCCAGTGGGGTCAGGGCTGTAGAGCTGCTCTGTGCCTTCTCTGGGGTCTTTGTTGCCGGAAAACCCCGGAAAAAAAAAAAAATGCTCGGAGCTCAGAGTCGCATTATACACGCCATGATTTGCATAATCGCCGTGCAAATTGAGATGGATGACCAGCTCTAACCAGACTCGAGCTGCTTTCGAGTGCCTCTTCCTCAGCCGCCACTTCAATCACTGAAAAGACAGAAAAAAAATAGAACCAAAATTCCAAACTTTCTTCTCTTGGTTTAGCGCAGTCACCGGGGCAGGGAGGGGACAAGAGTGGCCCCAGAGTGGCCTGGAGGGGTCACTGGTGGCTTTCACATCCAGGAGACCCCAGAGGGTCTGTCCGGAGCTGAAAGCCCTTGGGTGGAACTGGAGGAGCCCAGCGCCTGCTCTGCTCCATCCCAGGATTCCCAAGACCTTTGGGAAGTCTCTGGGTCCCCATCTGGCAGTGCTTGGTGGGACTGCGGGGACAGAGGACGTGGTGGGACGTTCAGGTGATTTATTGGGAGCTAAGCTGCTCCTCTTCCATCTGAGGGGCTGAGAATCCTGTCTCCTGCAGGAAAAGGGGTCAGAGGCATTAAATATGAGTGGAGAAAACAAACAGAAACCTTGCTCTTGTAATCCTGATGTGGAGGGATCATTCCTGGAGGATCTCACACCTCTGGTGAGGGAGCTGGACCGGGCTMTGTTCATCCGCCGGCAGGCACAGGMACGATGGTTKTATCCCTTCCCTTCCTTTCCCTTCCCAAATCTTCCCAAACCTTCCCAAACCTTCCCTATTTCGCTCCCCGCAGGGAAACTCCCGGTCCCGTCTCCCAGGAGCAGCTCCCTGAGCTCCGCCTGGGTCTCTGGGTGGGTTCTGGCATCTGCAAATCCTGCAAAATCCCACTCTCGCTCYTCTCCAGCCGCCGGGAGTCCTCGGGCAGCTCCTAACGAGGGTTAGGAACTCTTATCGGAGTGATTAAGGGATATCGCTGCATGTCCCCGGGGGAGCACGGGGTGACCCAGATAAGGATTTTTATCAGAAAGTTAAGGGTGACAGGAAGATGTCGCCTCATTAGTGACAAGTGCCCGGGGCTGGCCGCCATCCCCCGCGTTTCACCTTCTCCCAACCCCCCTGACACAGGGGTTCCTGACGAATCGCCGGCCCCATGGCAGGGAAATGGGGACAGAAAGGGTTGTGGGGTCGCCTGAGAGCAGGAATTGTCCCGCGACCCCTCAGCCTGTGGGGTTTGTTAGACCAGAGCGATGGGCAGGGGCGGAGAGGGGAATTTCGGTTTGTTTAACTGAGAAAGGAGGGGAAACGGGATCTGTAATTCCCTGTGTGAATTCCAATTCACAAAAGGAAGAATTCCATTCCAAAAGGAAGAATAAAAACCCCTCCTCGGGGTGGTAAAACCTCGGTGGGTGTGCGCGGCACCTGCGGGACCGAAAATGGTAAAGAATGGGTAAAATCCTGCTGAAATCCCCGAGGGTTTAACGGCAAACAGGAGGAACTGCAGAACCATCTGTCTGTGAGCTTCAGGGAGATGATTCAGGAGCCGCGGGGAGGAAGAGGGGCGACTTCGGGAACACTTTGTGTCTTGAGGAACAAAACAGCCCCCGAGCGGAGGGAGATGAGGGATGACTTCATCGCACAGTGCTGGCACGCGGCGCAGCCCAAACCTCGTCAAAAATAAAATAACGAAAAGAAAACTCCTGATTCCTGATTTCCTCAAGTGGGAACAAATTCTTGGAGTGTCTGATGTTCCAAGTGTGCTGAAACTGGGCTTTTTTTCCTTATTTTTGGGCAGTGCACAGGTGCGGGGAGGAGGGAGAAAACAGAGAAATAAATGTATCGGCAAACGCTGAGAAAAGGAGTGCACTTCCTAAAAATACAGTCGGGAGAAATCAAAGAACCTAATGGACCACGAATGACCAGAAGGGTCAGAGACAATCAGGAAGCACTCAGGGCGAGCAGGGAATTTATTTCTGTGTCAGAAGCTGCTCTTTTGTTCCAGCCGGGTGGTGAAATCGTCAAATAGTGGAGTGGGGAAGGTGGGAACGCTCCCCAGATATTCCAGATCCAGCAGAAAGGAGGAAGGAGGTTTTATTTGCTGTGGCTGCCACTGTTCCCTGTACAGGAGGGGCTGGAGAGCACCCAGGGATTGTCAACCTGAGCTTGGAACCCTGAAATAATTCCCTAAAACCTTCTTCCAGCTTCTCCAGGCTTCTTCCACTGGGATCTTCAAAAACTGGGAGATTCCCCGGAGGGCTGAGGGATCCGGGCATTATCRCAGCTCTCAGGGAAGGAATTGGGTCACCCTGAGGCAAAAGGTTGGAAAATCCATCGGGAATTTAACTGGAAACACTGGGAACACCTCTGGGAGTCAGTGAGGGGTGGATTTAAGGTTTCTCCAAGACTTTTGGCTTGGCCCCACGTGGCCTCTTGTTTCCTTCAGGTGCTTTTGTGGGGAATTAAAAGGGTCACTGATGTTATAACAGAGGGATCAGTGGATGTTTGTTCCCATTGGGATTTCCCATGGATTCTTTCCTTGGCTCAGTGCAATTTAATAACTTGCTGAGGGACAGGGACAATCACAGTGTGACAGGGACAATCACCAGTGTGACAGGGACAATCACGGTGAGACGGGGGGGAAATCGAGCAGAGATGTCCCCAGTGGCAGCGATGGGATGAAACGATCCCAATATTCCATCAGAGTGTTCCAGGCTGCCAGGAAACAGGAAAATCCGGGATTTTAATATGTACATGGCAAAGAATCAGCCTTTAGAACAGCAGGAGAGGATCCCGGGCTTCCAGGTGATCCCTTTCCCAAAGGTGGGTGTGGGACAAGTCCAGGATGAGCTGTCAGACCTGGAGCAAAGCACGAAAAGAGGGAGGAGAGAGGTGTAAATTCGGTATTTGGGGCATTTTTGGTGAGGGGTGAAAGCAGAGAGGAGTAAATTCAGGATTTAGGACATTTTTTGTAAGATGTCAAAAGTGGGAACCCAGTGGTATAAATGCAGGATTTAGGGCATTTTTGGTAAGGCAAGAAAAGCCGAGTGGTGTAAATTCTGGATTTAGGGCGGTTTTGGTAAGGCAAGAAAAGCAGAGAGGTGTAAATGCGGGATTTCAGGTGTTTTTCGTAAGGTTTGGAAAGCAGAAAGGTTTAAATGTGGGATTTAGGACATTTTTGGGGTAGTTTGAGCAGGAAGCTCCCCAGGGGGCAGCCCCATCAGCACCACCCAGCTCACTTTGGGGAATGCTTTACCCCAGAGGGTGGGATCACAGAAAGGAGCTGTTCCCCCCTGGATCAGCCGTCCCCAATCTGGCTGGGGTCAGTACATGCATTATTCTTTTTAAAGCCAGAAAAAAAACGAAACACCACTCGGACCCCCCCGCCTTGCTCCCACACTGGAATCGCAACCGGCCATGAATAATTGATTTTCAAATAATTAATTATTCAGTTTATTTCTTCATTAGCTGAGGAACCTGAMCGTAATTAGCTGCTTACCTCCACAAAAAGAACCAATGCAAATAAATAAAATATGAGCAGGTTTTCACCCAAAAAAACCCCAAACAATCCATCCGCTGGTGACCCTTTAGAGCAGGATCCCAGAGGACCTTCCTGGGTGTTCCCACGCTGCTGCTTTTCCATGGAAGTTGAATTGGATCAAGATCTCCCAGAGTTCTTCCAGAGAGAATCCCTAAAAATTGGGTCTGAGCCAGCTGGGATGGAGTTGGCAGGACACTGGGGGATCTGACGGAATCTTCCTGGCCTGGAATGCAGAGCTGCCACCTCTCCCAGGAATTGGGTTAGGGTTACAGTTAGGTTTAGGATTAGGGCTAGGTTTAGGTTTAAGGTTAGAATTTGGGTTCCCATCTCCTTAAAATTTTCATATATTGTGCTTGTGGATCTTTTTAAAGTGTATTTTTGGGGTGAGGCATACCCGGTGCCGTGGGCTATGGATCATTCTGGGATCCTGATCCTACATTCCTGGCAGTGTTGGCAGAGAGGGACACCGGGAAAACTGTCCCTGTCCCTTAGCTGGCATTCCTTATCCTTTCAGGACTTAACAGGGCGGATTTGGGGGAAAACTACTCCTCTCCTTGATCTTCTGTTTCACCTCRCATTCCTGTGGCTGTGGAATGGAATTTCCTGGGAAAAGCTCTGGTTTTCCATGCTTGGTTGTGYTGGTGGCTTGGGGCCGGCAGCGGTGACAGCCCAGCCAGGGCCACCTGGGATGGATTTGGGGTTTTCCCACCTTGCTGTGTCTTCTGCAGCCACCTCAGCCCTGTCTGAGGTCCCCTTGAAGGGGCAGTAATTTCTCTTCCCCACCACCCTGGAAGTCTCTGCTGGAGTTTTGGAATTCCCRGCACTCCGGGCTCTGTCATCCTTGGCCGTTCTCCTGCTTTGCTCCTCKGTTCATCATCCATCCAAACTGTGGGATCAATCCCCTGTCTCCCCTTTGTTCTCTGTCCCCCATGGTCACAGCAGGGTCGGCTTGAGCAGCAGATCCCAATTCCTTGCTCTGAAGAGGATTCTGTATCTCCCACTCAGATCATCCATCTGCCTTCCCCCTCCTCCAGCTGCTCCAAGAGTTCCTYCCCAAGGCCTGGGATCTCCTTGCAGCTTTCAGGATCAGGATCCTCAGGGAAGGAGCTGGAGATGTCTGGCAATTTTCCCTGGGGCTGTGATCTCAAATTTCACATCTTGGAGTGTGTTCAGGGGGAGCTCCAGCCCACAGCAGGGTCAGGTGGGGATGGGCTGGATCCGCCTTCTGTTCCCGAGGGAGAAGGAGCCTGGGGCTGGGACAGAGCTGGGACAAGCCTGGAAACTGTCTGGCTGATAATTCCTCCTGTTCACAGAGGATTTGGGACACTCAGGATTCCATGGCTCCATAATTCCTCCTGCTCACAGAGAGTTTGGGATATCAGGATTCCATGGCTCCATAATTCCTCCTGCTCACAGAGAGTTTGGGATATCAGTATTCCATAGTTCACAGTAATGGATTCTCCAAGCAGCCCCAGGCTGGCCCAGCAGGGTTTTTGGCAGCTGGGGGAATGGTCCCAGACGCTGGGATTTGTGGATTTTGTGGTCACAGTGGTGGCTGCAGCTCAGCCTGGACGGTGCAGGAAGCCTGGGATGGCCTTGGGGTCCTCTGCACCTGCAGGATCCCAATCCCAGAATGGCTGGGGTTGTAAGGGACCTTAAAGCTCATGGAGCTCCAATCCTGCTGGGCAGGGACACCTTCCAGTGGATGCTCCAGTCCCAGGGTGCTCCAAACCCCGTCCAACTTGGCATTGGGCACTCCCAGGGATCGGGACAGCCAATATTTCCCTGGCCAACGTGTTTCCATCAGGATTCCAGCCCACCCCAGTGATCCTGACCCTCCCCAGCCCTATTTCCCATCCCAAACCCCCCAGCCCTGCCTCCATCTCCCCCTCAGCGCCTTTTTCTCCCCAGCCCTTCCTGTTTGCGATGCGCTTCTGCTCGATCTGGCTCTGTCAGCTCTGCGCTTTCCTGCCTTTCTGCTGAGCTCGCTCGGAGCCGCGCAGTCTTTACCCCGCTCCTTTTTGATTTATTCCCATTCTTCTGCCTTGTCCCCGAGCCAGGAGTGCCGGGGAGCCGCTGCCGCTCCGCCCCGCAGCTGCGTGCGGAGTACACCCTGTACCTTCCCATACACCCCGTACCTTCCCATACACCC
>NW_026623425.1:1305118-1307057 GCF_030028575.1 Malurus melanocephalus
CCGGCTGTCCCCTTACCTCAGGTTGCCACACCAATCGCACATCCTCTCCTCGAGGCGGTTTTTTTCCCTCCTCCGGCCGTA
Organism: Malurus melanocephalus; assembly: GCF_030028575.1. Lineage (NCBI taxonomy): Eukaryota > Metazoa > Chordata > Aves > Passeriformes > Maluridae > Malurus > Malurus melanocephalus. The sequence goes on from NW_026623425.1 coordinate 1,305,200, forward strand.
TCTTTGTTTTTATCGCGGGTGGTAATGACCGCTTTTATCTGCTCTGCCGGCAGTCAGGATCTTCGGGAGGTTTTTGCAAACGCCGGGTTCTCTTCCCTCCGCGATCTCTCTGCCCGAAATTGCAGCTGTCAGAGATTTAGGCTGTGCTGGAGGATTCGCATCTCGCGATTGCCGCTTTTATCAGATTGAGCGGCTTTGCCGGCTCTTYCCAAGCTCTTCCATGGAAAACTCGGCGGTGCCCGCTGTGCCCGAGGAGCCGGGAAGCGCTTTTGGGACCTGGGAAGGTGGGGAATGCTGGAGCAGAGCCCGTCCGGAGCTGCCGGGAATGGGAACAGCCTGAGGGAGATTACGAGAATTTAACTGTATAATCAAATAAATTGATCATAAATAAATCAATTGGCTCCCTCTGAGTGGGGCTAGCGGCGCTGCCGTGATCGTGGGGTGGTTCCCATGTGGAGATGTCCCATGTAAAGGGATTTTTGTCTGGAAATTTTCCATCTTTCCTGGCTGTCAGTGTCTCCCTTTCCCTCTGTCCCAACCCTCCAGCTGCTCTCCAGGTAGACTGGAAGAGCTGATTCCACACACAGAAGGGTCTGCGGTAAATCCCATTATTCCAGCAGTGATCTCCTGTTGTTAAACCCTGGGAATGTTGATTGCTCCCTCCCAATTAACCCCTGGAATTAGCGCTGGGATCTGCTGCGAGGCCTCCTTGCCCTCCTGAACCTCAGATGGACGGGTTTGGTGTTCAAACTCAGTCCCGACGTGTGCCAGGCTCTGACCCAATAATACTTCATCTTGATGTGACAACAATGATTGCASCCAGGCCTGCCCKCCCTGCTCCTCAGCATTCCAGGGAATTCCTGCCTCATCTCTCCCGATTCCCTGCTCCACATCCTGTTAAATCTCCCACCTCCAGGGGCAGCCCCACCCTGGTTGAAATCCGTGAAGAAACAGCACCGGAATGTGCCCCAAGTTCTCCTTTCCACTTTTGCCCGCTCTCCTCCCCTCCCACCCCTTGTCCTGTCACCCACAGAGTTCTGAGGCTCTGGTTGAAATCTCTAAGTAGATTTTTGCTCCAGCACCCTTTTTTGCAAGGTTCAGCTCTGTCTTGRTGCAATTTCCTCCCACCCCAGCCCGTGCAGGGTCCCCGCTTTCCCCCAACACCTTCCTTCCATCAGCCCCTGACCTCACAAGTTCTTTTTGTGGGTTTTTATTTTTAGTTTCCCTTCCTCCTGCTGGGGAATTCTCACATCTCCGACACCCTTTCGCTTGAAGCCGTTCCACGGATCCCTCACGTTTGTGTCCCTGACCTCTCCCCAGCTGAATTCACTAAAAATTCCTTTTGTTTCTTGGCGTCCACTCYGCTTGAAACCAAGATCCACAGCTGCAGCCTCGCTCTCTTTTGTTCCTTCCTTTAATCACGTGTTGATTTAGGTCAGAATCTTCCATTCAGGGCTCAATTCTGCAATATAATRTCGTAAAACCTCCCTTTCTCACCAAAATAATTGAAATATCCATCGCCTCGTGGGTTCAGGTGGAATTCAGCCTGCCAGCTCCAAGGCTTTTTCCTGACTCCTTCTGGACCAGAGCCACTGGATTGTTTTCCACAGGGCAAATTGAAGGAAATTTGAAGGATTTGCCCCTCCAAGATAACACAAGGAGGTCACAGCTTGGTCTCCGCATTCCCAATGGTTATATGAGGAGGATTTATCCAACCCAGGTGTCCAAACCCTTTTTTAATTCCTCTCACCACTTTGGGGTGCCCAGGGGGGATTTGGAGAAGACCCAGAGTGACYTTGAGCATCGAAAGGGGCAGCCCTGGGGCCTTGTCCTGAGCTGAGCCACCCCAAACAGAACC
>NW_026623425.1:1309167-1310990 GCF_030028575.1 Malurus melanocephalus
AGAGCTTGGATGGAGTGGCTGGTTTTGGACTTGGCTAGGAGCCCAGGACCAGTTTTGGGGAAAAATCAGATCTGGAGGAAAATCAGACCTGGATTTGGACTTGGCTTGGGGTCCAGAATCAGATTTGGGGGAAATCAGGGCTGGAGGCAGAGCCAGGATAGGGTGGATGGATCTGGACCTTGGCTTGGAGCCCAGGATTGGCTTTTGGAGGAAAATCAGGGCTGGAGGCAGAGATAGGATGGAATGGATGGATTTGGACCTGGCTTGGGGTCCAGAATCAGTTTTGGGTTTAAATCAGGGCTGGAAGCAGAGGTAGGATGGGGTGGCTGGATTTGGATCTGGCTTGGGGTCCAGGACTGTTTTTTGGGGGAAAATCAGGGCTAGAGGCAAAGACAGGATGGGGTTAAAAGAGGGCAGATCTCAGCTCTGTTCAAAATCCCCTCTCAGCATCCCCAGGACACCTCTCCCACTCTGCCCCACTCCTCTCAGTCACCCATCACCTCCCCACCCCACCCCCCTGCTCATCCCCAGCCCATCCCATTCTGTCCCTCTTCCCCTCTCTGCCACCTCCAGCTCTCCCATGGGATTTCAGGTCCCTTTGTGGGGTCTCTGAGAGGGGACAGTGCAGCTCTGTGGGGTCTGTCCTGCCTGACACCCCCCACCCTGCAATTCCTGGAGTGTCCCACAAACAGGAACAACKCTGCTGAAGGAAATCCAGCCCCAGGAATGGGCAAAACCACCAGGGTTTGGTTGGAGSAGCACTAAAAATCAGATTTTTCTCCCCATTTAAGCTTTTTTAAAGCCCTTTCCTCCACCTCCAGTGTTCGGGGAGGGCACAGCCCTTCAAGGCAATCTCTGAGCAGGATTTTGGGTAATGAGGGACTCCCATGGCCTGGGTTTAGCTGGTGAGGGCCAAGCGATCCATGTGGGATATTCCTTYAGGAATGCCTTTCTCTCCAGCATGGGAAGCTCTGCTGTCAGAGCTGCTCTGGGCTGCAGCGTTTGGGGTTTTTTTTATTCCTTCTCTTTTGTTCAGGGCTGCTCAGAGCACTTTAGGATTCATAAAGTGATTTATTGATCAGTCCTGGGAGAAGGGGAGGAATGAAAACTGCGGGGGAAATGATGGGAGTGTTCGGGATCCGATGGCTGGCGGGGGCTCTGGGGTTCTGGGGCCTCTCATGGGGGAGCAGGAACCTCCTGTCCCTGTCACCTCCTGTCCCTGTGCCACCTCCTGTCCCTCTGCCATCTTCTGGACCTCCATCGCCTCCTGTCCCTGTCCCCTCCTGTCCCTCTGCCCCCTCCTGCCCTCCTCCTGTCCCTCTGTCACTTCCTGTCGCTCTGCCACCTCCTCCTGCTCTACCACCTCCTGTCCCTCTGTCACCTCCTGCCCCTGTGCCACCTTCTGCCCCTGTGGCACCTCCTGCCCCACTGCCACCTCCTGTCCCTCTGTCACCTCACCCCCTCTGTCATCTCCTGCCCCTCTATCACCTTCTGTCCCTCTGTCCCCTCCTGTCCCTCTGTCCCCTCCTGTCCCTCCATCACCTCCTGCCCCTCTGTCACCTTCTGCCCACGCCACCTCCTGCCCATCTCGAGGTGTCACCCAGGTGTCTGCACGTGTGTGGGTGTGATGGTGGCTCCTCCAGAGCTGCACAACACCATCAATTGCATCTTTTTACCCTAAAATGTGAAACCGGGAAATGGGGGAAGGGGCCCTCGGCAGCTGGAGGAGCTGAAAGCCGCGGTCTCCATGGAGCCTTTGTTTATACTCCTCTCATTTCCCCGTCTTCATTCTTTGGCTTTTTTTGTTCTGTTTTATTTATATA
>NW_026623425.1:1312665-1314180 GCF_030028575.1 Malurus melanocephalus
AAAAAAGGAAAATGAGGAAAAGGTGGAAAAGGAGGGAAAGCGGGAAAAGGAGGAAAAGGAGAAAAATAAGGAAAAATGGAAAAAACAGGAAAAACAGGAAAAACAGGAAAAGGAAGAAAAGCTGTAAAAACAGGAAAAGGAGAAAAGCAGAAAAATGAGGAAAAGGGGTTTTGGGAGGCCGCCCCTATGGATTTTGGTTACTGGGATCTGCCCAGCCCAGCCAAAACCTTCTCTTCCACCTCCAGCTCTTCTACGCTGTGAGTCAAATATTCACTGTAATATTTAAATATCATTAATTCACGCGATTTTGGCTTTTATACCGCAGTAAAATATTCATTTTCAGATGACATAAAGGTTGAGACTACATCCATCAAGAATTAAGAGRGGGRAAAAAAGAGAAAAAGCCTGAAATAAAGCATTTCSTGCCCTGTAGGACTCCGAGTGGTGGAGCGGTGAAAGGAGGGATTTGTCACAGGGCAGGGAGGACCCTTGGGAGCACCTGGGCATTCCCAGCGCCAGGAGAGGATGGGAATTCCCTGGAGAGCTTTTCTTTTAGCATGAGCAGCTCGCGTGAAGGCGAAGCAAGAACCAATCCCGCTTTTGATCCACGCACAAAATAAAACAAGCCTCATACAGCATCCCGTGCAAACAGCCTGGAGGAGACATTCCTCGTTTTCCAGGACGGGAAATCCTGGATTTTCAGGATGGAAAATGCTGCGGCTGCATTTTGGGGTCCTCCTGGAGGAAGCAGAGCTGCTCCAATTCTCCTGGAGACCCTGTTCCCCCTGGCCCCAGCTCGGCCCACGGAAGAGGGGCTGGGTCCCCTTCCCCCAAGGCAGAACCAGGGGATGTTCGAGCCCGGATTTCCCCTTTTCCCAGAGGCTGGCTGCGGTCTGGGATACAGAATATCCGGGAAATCCTCACCCCTTATCTCTTCTCCCTTCCCTGGGACTGGCCACTGCTCCTCTGCCCCTCTGGGATGTACTGGGAGCGCCTGGCCCGCGGTCAGTGCGGGCTCTCAGGGGCTGGACTGACCCACAGCCCCGTCCTGGAGCTGTTGAATTCAGGAGCTCCAGCTCCYGAATCTGCTGGAGAATTTCCACCAAGAACCGCTCTCCGAGCTGCAGGGTTTGGGTTTTCTTTCCTTCTCTTTGCCCCACAACCCAAAAATCCCTCGGTGAGGAGTGTTCGAGAGGGAAGAGCGATGATTGCAACCCCGAGGGCAGTGCTGGAGATCTCTGGGCTGAACTTGGGACCATTCACACCTCCGAGCTGGGTTTAATGGATCGCTGGAGATTGGTGAGGAGCGCGATCCTCAGCGTTCGGCTGTTCTAACAGCAGCCAGGCTCCTCGGGAAGAACGGAGAGGCTCCAGCCATCGATAACAGCGCTGGAGGAGAAAATTGAAGGGATATCTGCCCAATTAAATCACCCGCGGGGCTGCGATCGGCAATCAATGAGGCACGAACGACGAGGGATGGACGGGCTGCTCCATCCGCCTCGGCAGCCTCGGATC